>NC_137114.1:53057341-53059841 GCF_949357685.1 Gobio gobio
ATGTATGGATGTATGTATGGATGTATGGATGTATGTATGGATGTATGTATGTATGGATGTATGTATGGATGGATGTATGGATGTATGTATGTATGTATGGATGTATGTATGGATTTATGTATGTATAGATGGTTGTATGTATGGATGTATGGATGTATGTATGGATGGATGTATGGATGTATGTATGTATGTATGTGTGTATGGATGTATGTATGTATGGTTGTATGTATGGATGTATGGATGGATGTATGGATGTATGTATGTATGTATGTATGTATGGATGTATGTATGTATGGATGTATGTATGGATGTATGTATGTATGTATGTATGTATGGATGGATGTATGGATGTATGTATGTATGGATGTATGTATGGATGTATGTATGGATGTATGTATGTATGGATGTATGGATGTATGGACGTATGTATGTATGTATGTATGTATGTATGTATGTATGTATGTATGTATGTATGTATGAATGTATGGATGTATGTATGGATGGATGTATGGATGGATGTATGTATGGATGTATGTATGGATGTATGCATGTATGGATGTATGGATGTATGTATGTATGTGTGTATGTATGTGTGTATGGATGTATGTATGTATGTATGTATGTGTGTATGTATGTGTGTATGGATGAACATCTGCTCTGAACATCTGGAATCAGTTGCCCATATTGTGAATGGGTGTAATATGTACAAGGGATTATACACAGCACGCCATGACCGTATTGTTGATCTTATTGCCAGTTCTGTTCAGGACATATTTCCAAAAAACATACCGATGTATAAACACTCCCGAGTGACACCAGACTGGTTCAACAGCTCTGAAGATGTGTTCTGTAACATCCCTAACAGCCCTGATGTTGTGTTGGTGGATATAGATAGAAAGGAGGTGCTAGTCCTTGAAATAGGCTGTGTATATGATTTGTATATGGACATAGCCTTTTTAGAAAAAATGACTAAATACCAACCCCTCCTTGCTAAGATCAGTGACCTGGGCTATGCATGTAAGTTTGCGGTATTGATATTTGGCAGCCTGGGACATGTCCACAAACTGACTGTTAGTGGACTAAGACTGGCAGGGCTACCAAAAGGACAGGCTAAACAGCTGGCAAAGTTCTGCTCTATATCAGCTGTGATAGGCAGCCTTGCTGTGTGGCGTAGGAGATGTTTTATGTACCCTTAAATGTCAAAGCTGTGTTACCTCTGAGAATATTTGAATCCTTTCTGTACGAAATTTGATTGGCGGATTCAAATAAAGAAATTAATGTGTATGGATGTATGTATGGATGTATGTATGAATGTATTTATGTATGGATGGATGGATGTATGGATGTATGTATGTATGGATGTATGTATGTATGGATGTATGGATGTATGTATGTATGTATGTATGTATGGATGTATGTATGTATGTATGTATGGATGTAAGTATGGATGTATGTATGTATGTATGTATGTATGGATGGATGTATGTATGGATGTATGTATGTATGTATGTATGTATGTATGTATGTATGTATGTATGTATGTATGTATGTATGGATGTAAGTATGGATGTATGGATGTATGGATGGATGGATGTATGGATGTATGTATTTATGTATGTATGTATGTATGTATGGATGGATGTATGTATGTATGTATGTATGTATGTATGTATGTATGTATGTATGTATGTATGTATGTATGTATGTATGTATGTATGGATGTATGGATGTATGTATGTATGTATGTATGTATGTATGTATGGATGGATGTATGTATGGATGTATGTATGTATGGATGTATGTATGTATGTATGTATGTATGTATGTATGTATGGATGTATGTATGGATGTATGTATGTATGTATGTATGGATGTAAGTATGGATGTATGGATGTATGGATGGATGGATGTATGGATGTATGTATTTATGTATGTATGTATGGATGTATGTATGTATGTATGGATGTATGTATGTATGGATGGATGTATGTATGGATGGATGGATGTATGGATGTATGTATGGATGTATGTATGTATGTATGTATGTATGTATGTATGTATGTATGGATGTATGTATGTATGTATGTATGTATGGATGTATGTATGTATGGATGGATGGATGTATGTATGGATGTATGTATGGATGTATGTATGGATGTATGTATGTATGTATGTATGTATGGATGTATGGACGTATGGACGTATGGACGTATGTATGTATGTATGTATGTATGTATGTATGTATGTATGGATGTATGTATGTATGTATGTATGTATGTATGTATGTATGTATGTATGTATGTATGTATGTATGTATGTATGGATGTATGTATGTATGTATGTATGTATGTATGTATGTATGTATGTATGTATGTATGTATGTATGTATGTATGTATGTATGTATGTATGTATGTATGGATGTATGTATGTATGTATGTATGTATGTATGTATGGATGTATGTATGGATGTATGTATGTATGGATGGATGGATGTATGGA
>NC_137114.1:53064841-53087341 GCF_949357685.1 Gobio gobio
TGTATGTATGTATGTGTGTATGTATGTGTGTATGGATGAACATCTGCTCTGAACATCTGGAATCAGTTGCCCATATTGTGAATGGGTGTAATATGTACAAGGGATTATACACAGCACGCCATGACCGTATTGTTGATCTTATTGCCAGTTCTGTTCAGGACATATTTCCAAAAAACATACCGATGTATAAACACTCCCGAGTGACACCAGACTGGTTCAACAGCTCTGAAGATGTGTTCTG
This sequence comes from Gobio gobio, assembly GCF_949357685.1. Taxonomy (NCBI): domain Eukaryota; kingdom Metazoa; phylum Chordata; class Actinopteri; order Cypriniformes; family Gobionidae; genus Gobio; species Gobio gobio. The sequence continues at coordinate 53,065,083 of NC_137114.1, forward strand.
TAACATCCCTAACAGCCCTGATGTTGTGTTGGTGGATATAGATAGAAAGGAGGTGCTAGTCCTTGAAATAGGCTGTGTATATGATTTGTATATGGACATAGCCTTTTTAGAAAAAATGACTAAATACCAACCCCTCCTTGCTAAGATCAGTGACCTGGGCTATGCATGTAAGTTTGCGGTATTGATATTTGGCAGCCTGGGACATGTCCACAAACTGACTGTTAGTGGACTAAGACTGGCAGGGCTACCAAAAGGACAGGCTAAACAGCTGGCAAAGTTCTGCTCTATATCAGCTGTGATAGGCAGCCTTGCTGTGTGGCGTAGGAGATGTTTTATGTACCCTTAAATGTCAAAGCTGTGTTACCTCTGAGAATATTTGAATCCTTTCTGTACGAAATTTGATTGGCGGATTCAAATAAAGAAATTAATGTGTATGGATGTATGTATGGATGTATGTATGAATGTATTTATGTATGGATGGATGGATGTATGGATGTATGTATGTATGGATGTATGTATGTATGGATGTATGGATGTATGTATGTATGTATGTATGTATGGATGTATGTATGTATGTATGTATGGATGTAAGTATGGATGTATGTATGTATGTATGGATGTATGTATGTATGTATGTATGTATGTATGTATGTATGTATGTATGTATGTATGTATGTATGTATGGATGTAAGTATGGATGTATGGATGTATGGATGGATGGATGTATGGATGTATGTATTTATGTATGTATGTATGTATGTATGGATGGATGTATGTATGGATGTATGTATGTATGTATGTATGTATGTATGTATGTATGTATGTATGTATGTATGTATGTATGTATGGATGTATGGATGTATGTATGTATGTATGTATGTATGTATGTATGGATGGATGTATGTATGGATGTATGTATGTATGGATGTATGTATGTATGTATGTATGTATGTATGTATGGATGTATGTATGGATGTATGTATGTATGTATGTATGGATGTAAGTATGGATGTATGGATGTATGGATGGATGGATGTATGGATGTATGTATTTATGTATGTATGTATGGATGTATGTATGTATGTATGGATGTATGTATGTATGGATGGATGTATGTATGGATGGATGGATGTATGGATGGATGGATGGATGTATAGATGGATGGATGGATGTATGGATGGATGGATGGATGTATGTATGGATGTATGGATGTATGGATGGATGTATAGATGGATGGATGTATGTATGGATGGATGGATGTATGTATAGATGTATGTATGTATGTATGGATGGATGTATGGATGGATGTATGTATGGATGGATGTATGTATGGATGTATGGATGTATGTATGTATGGATGGATGTATGTATGTATGGATGGATGGATGTATAGATGGATGGATGGATGGATGTATAGATGTATGTATGGATGGATGTGTGTATGTATGGATGGATGGATGTATGTATGGATGGATGGATGTATAGATGGATGGATGGATGTATGTATAGATGTATGTATGGATGGATGTGTGTATGGATGTATGTATGTATGGATGTATGGTTGGATGAATGGATGGATGGATGGATGGATGGATAGATGATAGATAGACAAACAGATGATAGATAGATAGATAGATAGATAGATAGATAGATAGATAGATAGATAGATAGATAGATAGATAGATAGATAGATAGATAGATAGATAGATAGATAGATAGATAGATAGATAGATATGCCTTTTAAAAAATTGCCTACAAAATATATAAAAATGAAATACTAAAGTACACTTGTAGGGCTTTGGGTCATTTTGACCCTCAAGGGAAGGATTTGTTACAGGATGCGAAGGAAGGAAACCAAAACATTGATCTGAAGTACTTATGAAACATCAAGGACTTTACTTATGACTTTATCTTGTATTTTATTTTGCCCCAAAGAACAATATAGCAACACAATCACCCCGTACAGACCCTAGTCACCATGAAATCAAAATGGACAATCCTAATTTTTTGTGGAATATTGCAGTTTATTCTAAACAATTCATCCGTGCACATGATTATTGTATTAAATTCATGTTCCTGGTAATCTTGAATCAGAATAACTTAATCTCTTCTCTGATGATGATGAGGGCGGGGCCACCTGTCACTCACATGAAATCAGCCAATAGCAAACCACAACCATCCAATCAATTCACCACAGACAAAATCAAGCCCCGCCCTACATTTGTTCTTGTTTGTGAAGCGGTTCACTCGGATATACGGCACAAAAGATTATCGCAACTTATGTTTCATGGTGAACCAAACAAAATGTGGTCTGTAAAAAATCCCACTGAAGAACCATAACTTGTTCTCTCTGTAATCTGGAATATTTTATGGAGGCACAAACACTAAACAGGTTTAGAAATGTCAAAAGGGACAATTGTGAGAACTGTAGTTATTATACATTACATATTATATTATTATAAATACCGTTTTCTCTCTGCTCTGGAAGATCTCGGCCGCCTCCTCCAGAGAGCACAGCTCCTCGTAACACTCCCGCTCCAGATTCCCAGGTTTCATCTCCTCCAGGAAGACGTTCGCCCTTCGGGTCCTGAGCAGACGCACAGCATCATGCCTGTCCAGAAACACTGAACACCACACGGCAGGTTTAACGACAGAGCTGGATGGATACACACACCCAGCTCACAGGAAACGGTCTGGAAAGGTTTTCTCAAAGCCACGAAGGGCCAGATTTATGCGTAGGCCTTGTAGGCATATTGGGGGAAAATAATTTAGGCCTATATTTAAAAAAAAATTTTTTTTAACTATTATTATTTCACCCTAATGCTAAAACTCTGTAAGGCAAATACTATCTAAATGAACGAAATTTAAATCCACTTAACTCCACATTTTGGTCACCCTTTACATCTGTCTGGGGTTTGCAAGTATTTAGCCAATGAAAAGTATTAAAAAGAGCTTGTGACAAAACCTTGCAACACCATTGGCTCCTCAAACTGTCAGTCAAACCTCATAACTCCGCCCCCGCCGTCAGTTTAGATCGTCTCTGCTTGTTTGCAATGCAATAGTAGATAAAGAACTGGTTCTCTGAATAAGTGCAGCGTTTTCTTTACTCAGGGAACACTTTATATATACAGGTGCTGGTCATATAATTAGAATATCATCAAAAAGTTGATTTATTTCACTAATTCCATTCAAAAAGTGAAACTTGTGTATTATATTCATTCAGTACACACAGACTGATATATTTCAAATGTTTATTTCTTTTCATTTTGATGATTATAACTGACAACTAAGGAAAATCCCAAATTCAGTATCTCAGAAAATTCGAATATTACTTAAGACCAATACAAAGAAAGGATTTTTAGAAATCTTGGCCAACTGAAAAGTATGAACATGAAAAGTATGAGCATGTACAGCACTCAATACTTAACCCATTTGTGCCCAAATTTTTCTGAATGGTTTCATGCATATAGTCATGTTAATAGTGTCCTATGTGAACATGTTCTGCATTTATTTTCCCCAGGTTTTATTTTTTTTTCTTTAAAATCGTATTTGAATGTGCGGCAACTATAGTTGCCGGTGGGCAAATATGTTGTATGCACCCCTTCGGTGTCAAATAACTGGATGACGGGTCCTCAATATTTTGGCCCTTACAAGACATAAAATCATCGAATTATGGTCTACTGTACAGTAGAGATGTCAGTTAAAGGGTTAAGTTATGTTTTAGGTGGGATATTATGAAAGCAAAAAGCACTAAAGACCAAAAATCTTGATTACCTGTTAACCTGTTAACACAGTATAGTATACCCCATTTCCCCATTATATGAACTTACAAGTCATTTACCCACCGGCAACTATAGCTGCTGCTTGGACTTTTGACTAAGTGTACAAAAAATTATAGATCTCTTGTAAAAATTGTTTTGTTTGGATGATTCTAGAGACCTTCACGATTATGTAGATATATATATACATCAACAAAAAATACTTATTAGTAACATGAAAATAACCTTTGTTTGGGAGGGTTTGCCTTCACTATGCTTCCTGGAAGTAGGGGTAGGATGTTGGCAGTCTCATGTGACAGGAAGGAAGTTAAGGATTTCAAGAGAAAAAAAGGTATTTATTTGGTTGTTTTCTTGCGTGTTATTGAGATTAAAAACATGGATACTATCTAGAAAAATACTTACAAAAGGAAAATGACAACTACACTGCAGCTACTATAGTTGCCGGTGGGCTTAAATGGCTTAGTTGGGGCTGGTTTTGCCTGAATTACTGCAGCGATGCGGCGTGAGGAGATCAGTCTGTGGCTCTGCTCAGGTGTTATGAGAGCCCAGGTTGCTCTGATAGTGGCCTTCAGCTCTTCTGCATATCGCATCTTCCTCTTCACAGAGATTTTCTATAAGGTTAAGGTCAGGCGAGTTTGCTGGCCAATTAAGAACAGGGATACCATGCTCCTTAAACCAGGCACTGGTTGCTGTGGCACTGTGTGCAGGTGCCAAGTCCTGTTGGAAAATGAAATCTGCATCTCCATAAAGTCGGTCAGCAGCAGGAAGCATGAAGTGCTCTAAAACCTCCTGGTATACGGCTGCGTTGACCTCTGACCTCAGAAAACACAGTGGACCAACACCAGCGCATGACATGGCACCCCAAACCATCACTGACTGTGGAAACTTTACACTGGACCTCAAGCAACGTGGATTGTGTGCCTCCTCTCTTCCTGCAGACTCTGGGACCTTGATTTTACTTTCATCAGAAAACATAACTTTGGACCACTCAGCAGTCCAGTCCTTTATGTCTTTAGCCCAGGCGAGACACTTCTGACGCTGTCTGTTGGTCAAGAGTGGCGACAGCTGAAACCCATGTCTTGCATACGTCTGTGCGTAGTGGTTCTTGAAGCACTGACTCCAGCTGCAGTCCACTCTTTGTGAATCTCCCCCACATTTTTGAATGGGTTTTGTTTCACAATCCTCTCCAGGGTGGGGTTATCCCTATTGCTTGTACACTTTTTTCTACCACATCTTTTCCTTCGCCTCTATTAATGTGCTTGGACACAGAGCTCTGTGAACAGCCAGCCTCTTTTGCAATGACCTTTTGTGTCTTGCCCTCCTTGTGCAAGGTGTCATTGGTCATCTTTTGGACATCTGTCAGGTCAGCTTCTTCCTCATGATTGTGTCGCCTACAGAACTAGACTGAGAGACCATTAAAGGCCTTTGCAGGTGTTTTGAGTTAATTAGCTGATTAGAGTGTGTCTTCAATATTGAACCTTTTCACAATATTCTAATTTTCTGAGATACTGAATTTGGGATTTTCCTCAGTTGTCAGTTATAATCATCAAAATTAAAAGAAATAAACATTTGAAATATATCAGTCTGTGTGTAATGAATGAATATAATATACAAGTTTCACTTTTTGAATGGAATTAGTGAAATAAATCAACTTTTTGATGATATTCTAATTATATGACCAGCACCTGTATAGCAAACATTTCTTTTGTCTGCTATGTCACAATAATAGGTAAATCCGGCCCTGGCGACGAGCCTTACACTGTAAGTTGATCGGCTAATGTACACGTTTACAATGTTTTCATTGCAGAGGCGTTTTAGTTTTAGTTCAGGTAGAATCTTGGATTTTTGGCTTCCATGGTGGCAGCAATAAGCTGTGTTTTCCACCAAATGTCGAAATACTATCGGGTGAATTGGCAGTGGGCAGGACCACAGAAACTTGCTTGGGGTCCTAAAGGAGACCTGATTTTTGGGGGGACCCAATTTGTCGGTACAACGGAACACATATTTCCAGCCAGAATGACTTACAGTGTTGCTTTTCGGACAAACAAGCATTTGAACTATAGCATGTTTCCTAAATCTCTGCAAATATATTATCATACTTTTAAGCTTTAATGTTCTGTTGATTTAAAGGGTTTGTGCTGAAGAGTCCAGGAGATGACCAAGAAACACTGATGATACGCTGCATCTCGCTTTATTTATTATCCATTATTGTCCCAACACTCTTCGTATTAACACAACTTTGAGTACAACATGCTAGAGAAATTTAATGCAATCAGTTTCCACATATTAAACATTTTGTTTGAGTTCACTGTAGACTGTTGACTGAATTAACCCCTAAACTGTCACCGTCCTGCTGGCGGGACGCCTGGCACTCTTTTTTTGATCGCCTTTTATACATTTGAGTAATTATCATAAATTAGGTATCAATCGAAAGCTTACGGACTCAAAATTCCTCCTGTGAAAACAGTTTTGAAATTGGACGTTGCGTTACCATGGAAACAGTACTTTAAATTCTTCTAGCGGGCTCCTCCCCCTAGTGGGCGGAGTCATGTTTCATATTACAACATTTTATTTGAACTACTTTATAATCAAAATATTTTCTAATCTTGACAAAACGCATATCGTTGGAAAGGTCTGAGTCTCAAGATTCCATTTTTGGTGACTGTTTTGTGATGGAAGTGATATTTGGACAGAAATGTACAGGAAAATACATCAAAAAAGCAATCAATGGAATGTGGATGAGTCCCGGTGGCTATTTTTGGTACAGCGCCTAAACAAAATCTTTGGAATTTGGATTTTGGAACTTCAAATTTGGAACACAACTTGGTTAGACATATGGCTATAATAATTTTAGATACAATTTTTTTTGTAAAATATTTATCTTATATAAAATAAAAATATTTAGTACAGTATTTTTTTTTGCAGTAAATTAAAACTTCAATAACTTTTTCATACTGAAAATAATACATAATGCTTTCACTTCAGCAATAATCTGCAGAGTGTCTTCTTTAAAACAAGACCAAACATGGGTCTATATACCAAAGCATTCTTGAATTACAGCCCTTTAGGTTTGGATATAGAGCATTTTCATGACTATTGTCAAAAAGGGGGCTGACAGTTCTCAACTTGTAAAAAAGTAGTTACCTCTACTAAGAGGTAGTTTTATCAAATCAAAAATTATGAGCTAATTTACTTCCTAAATTCAAGGCAATCGTTTTATATAAGTTTTCTAAGTAAACTCAATTTTTAAGTGCATAATGTTTGCAAAATGATCTAATGAAGCATTCTGTATAATTTTAACAGGACCAAGAAAAACAGTTTAAAATATATATATAAAAAAAACTGGAAGTTTTGAACATTCTGACAATATTTGTTTTCATAACTAAACGGGAACGCTAGCAGACCTGGAGAGTGGAGCGCTGAGGTCAGGTGCATTAAAAGAAGAATCATCCAGATCATGGACTCAGACATCAAGACACCAGAGTAAATCAACCTGTTTGATGAAAACATGAATGAAAAACAAAACTCATTTCACAATATGTGACCCTGGACCTCAAAACCAGTCATAAGGATACATTTTTAGATAAATAAATAAGCTTTCCATTGATGGTTTGTTAGGATAGGACAATATTCGAAAATCTGAGGGGGCAAAAAAATCTAAATAATGAGAAAATCAGCTTTAAAGTTGTCCAAATGAAGTCCTTATCAATGCATATTACTAATAATAATACATTTTTGATATATTTCCAGTAGGAAATTTACTAAATATCTTCATGGAACATGATCGTAATATCCTAATGATTTTTGGCACAAAAGAAAAATTGATAATTTTGACCCATTATTGCCTCAAATATCCCCGTGAGACGCACGACTGGTGTTATGCTCCAGGGTCGCATTTACCATCTGCTATAAAAGATGCATGATAACGCATCTATGAAGGCTGATTTTGAACTAGCTTTAGTGTTATTTCGATAAATAGGTTTCATAAGTTTTGTCTTCAGTAAACCTTTTCGTGAACATAATCCATTAAAACACCTGAAATCTCTCCATCTTTAAACGGTGTATATTCAGCCACAGATCTGTGTATTTTTCTCTATTCGTTCTTCAGTATGATTTGAGTATTCAGTATTTACTCACCTTGTTTCTTTCACCTGATTTAGGTCGGTCCTGAGGATTTGAATGCGTTTTCACGTAACCTCTAATGAAACTGTTATGATGACAAACAGCAGCAAACCGCTTTAAATCACTCTTTGTACTGCACTACAACATCGACCTTTAGACAGACGGTGTTTACACACATATGCACACACACAGGCTCCGTTTAGCCAGTATAAACACTTGTAAACACTTAAAATGACACCAGATCACTATGAAAATGTGCACTTACCAGACAAAAAAAATCACAAGTGAGATTTGGGCAAAAGAATGTTTTAATTCACATTCTATTCTACAAGTAGTTACATTATTTACAGTATTTAAAAAAACCAGACAAAGCAAAAAAATGAAGAAAATAAACCGTGAGTGTGTTAATATCATCAAATGTTTGTCAGTAATCCTTCATCTACCTGTCGGACAGCAGCACCCGATTGAAGTGGATTTCCTGTCGTTCTGATTTAGTAGCTACACTATTGATTAGACTCTGTTTTAGAGGTAGACTACGGCTCTAGTCAGTAGTGTCGGGTTAGGATCGTTAAGACAGATCAAAGTAAGACTTTTCTTTCAAACGAAAGCAAACGCACATGAGGACGACACTCGACTCATCTGTCCTGCAGCAGTAATACTGTCAAACCCAAACGGAAGGAACTGAGGCCGCATCCGCTCGGAGGAAATGGATCATTCTTGCATTAAAATCGCACACTTATTTTATATGGAAGCTTATTTCTGCTACGAATGTTTTATTTATTTATTTGACATAAATAATAGAATAACGAGACTTAGAATTCAGAGAAAAACGTCAGAATTGCGAGATGTAAATTTAGCACACTTATTTTATATGGAAGCTTATTTCTGCTACGAATGTTTTATTTATTTATTTGACATAAATAATAGAATAACGAGACTTAGAATTCAGAGAAAAACATCAGAATTGCGAAATGCAAACCCCAAATTTCAAGAAAAAAAGTCAAAATTGAGAGAAAACCATCAGAATTGCTAATTGTACATTTAGAATTGCGAGATGTAAATTTAGAATTTTGAGAAAAAAGTCTGAATTCCGAGAATAACTTCAGAATTGCGAGAAAAACGTCAGAATTGCGAAATGCAAACCCCAAATTCCAAGAAAAAAGTCAGAATTGCGAGATGTAAATTTAGAATTGCGAGATGTACATTTAGAATAGCGAGAAAAAAAGTCAGAGTTGCGAAATGCAAACCCAAAATTCCAAGAAAAAAAGTGAAAATTTTGAGAAAAACATCAGAATTGCGAAATGTACATTTAGAATTGCGAGATGTAAATTTAGAATTCCGAGAAAAAAAGTCTGAATTACGAGAAAAACTTCAGAATTACGAGAAAAACGTCAGAATTGCGAAATGCAAACCCAAAATTCCAAGAAAAAAGTCAAAATTTAGAGAAAACCGTCTGAATTCCGAGAAAAACTTCAGAATTGCGAGAAAAACTTCAGAATTGCGAAATGCAAACCCAAAATTCCAAGAAAAAAGTCAGAATTGCGAGATGTAAATTTAGAATTGCGAGATGTACATTTAGAATAGCGAGAAAAAAAGTCAGAATTGCGAAATGCAAACCCAAAATTCCAAGAAAAAAGTCAAAATTTAGAGAAAAACATCAGAATTGCGAAATGTACATTTAGAATTGCGAGATGTAAATGTAGAATTCTGAGAAATAAAAGTCTGAATTACGAGAAAAACTTCAGAATTGCGAGAAAAACATCAGAATTGCGAAATGCTAACCCAAAATTCCAAAAAAAGTCCAAATTTAGAGAAAAACATCAGAATGGCGAAATGTACATTTAGAATTGCGAGATGTAAATGTAGAATTCTGAGACAAAAAAGTCAGAATTCCGAGAAAAACTTCAGAATTGCGAAATGCAAACCCAAAATTCCAAGAAAAAAGTCAGAATTGCGAGATGTAAATTTAGAATTGCGAGATGTACATTTAGAATAGCGAGAAAAAAAGTCAGAATTGCGAAATGCAAACCCAAAATTCCAAGAAAAAAGTCAAAATTTAGAGAAAAACATCAGAATTGCGAAATGTACATTTAGAATTGCGAGATGTAAATGTAGATTTCTGAGAAAAAAAAGTCTGAATTCCGAGAAAAACTTCAGAATTGCGAGAAAAACATCAGAATTGCGAAATGCTAACCCAAAATTCCAAAAAAAGTCCAAATTTAGAGAAAAACATCAGAATGGCGAAATGTACATTTAGAATTGCGAGATGTAAATGTAGAATTCTGAGAAAAAAAAGTCAGAATTCCGAGAAAAAATTCAGAATTGCGAAATGCAAACCCAAAATTCCAAGAGGAACGTCAGAATGTAAATTTAGAATTGCGAGATGTACATTTAGAATTGCGAGATGTACATTTAGAATTCAGAGAAAAAAAGTTGAGATGAAGTCAGAATTGTTGATAGTGTTGCTATGGAAACGCATAATTCCGAGTACTTGAGCAGCTCCGTCACGTGAGGTCGTCTCGTAACAGTGATTACATCATGATGTGAATGCAGCAAAACTCGCAATTGTGAGAAAAGAGCCTAAATTGTGCGGCATAAATAAAAAGTCTGAATTGTGCTATAAAAAGTGTGAATTACCGTGGCGGAAACAAGCTTCCATACATTCCTTCGTGATTCCAGTGTTAAAAAGCAATACAATTGTAGCACAAGCAGCCGTGTGGATCTACTGACACTAAGCATCATGCACATTCAGATATCTCGGGGGATTCGAGTGTACGACGAGTCGCTCAAGGGCCCGTGTTCTGCCAGCAGCGAAGCCAGTCCATCGCCATGACTTTAAATGATGAACACATAAATCAACAAGCAATCTGGAAAACCGGGGCGCGGGGATGTTAACGGAGCAGTTTTTAGTTGGCATCAGCTGAACTCGGTTATAAAAGAGTTTGTGTTGGTCCGTCAGACGAGCGACCCGGCTCTGCTCTGCGCGGGCACCATGACGGGCACGGCGCCCATGCGCTCCAGCGTGGCCTGGCTGACGGCGAACGAGTGTGTGTGCGCGGCCGCTGGCGTTGCCGCGGCAGCCGGCCGCAGGCTCAGCGAGCCGTTGCTGCGGGTCATGACGGGCGGCGAGGGGGCGGAGTTAGTGGTGACCACCAGAGTCTTGGGCGGGGGCAGGGTGTGGCTGCCGTTGGTGTAGGGGGGCCGCGAGGGGGCGGGGCCTGCCGCGCTGGAGCCGCCGGTGAAGGTCTGCCGCGTGTCGCCGTTGTAGCGCGTGTAGGAGTGTGTGTCGTAGTTGGGCTTGGGGTTGTGCCAGTAGCGGCTGTTGTAGGTGTTGGTGGAGGTCAGCGTGTCGTTCTCTGAGGACGAGGCGTCCGCCTGGAACGCTTTCACTGACGAAGATCTCTTCGGAGGGAGATCGTCCTCCCTGTGCGAGGGAATCAAACAGAGGGAATTAAACAGATGAATACTTCAGTAGCTAAATATTGACCGTCCATAGAGCGAATCACTCTTTAGAGTCACTGAATCAAGGAATTACAGTTCACAAATCAGTGAATGATTCCGTTGTGAATCGCTCTTTCGACTCACTGAATCAATAAATCACAGTGAATGATTCCTCAGTGAATCGATCTTTTGAGTCATTAAATCAATGAATCTCAGTGAATGATTCCTCAGTGAATCGACCTTTTGAGTGACTAAATCAATGAATCTCAGTAAATGATTCCTCAGTGAATCGATCTTTTGAGTTACTATATTAATGAATCTCAGTAAATGATTCCTCAGTGAATAGCTCTTTTGAGTCACTAAATCAATGAATCTCAGTAAATGATTCCTCAGTGAATAGCTCTTTTGAGTCACTAAATCAATGAATCTCAGTAAATGATTCCTCAGTGAATAGCTCTTTTGAGTCACTAAATCAATGAATCTCAGTGAATGATTCCTCAGTGAATTGATCTTTTGAGTGACTAAATCAATGAATCTCAGTGAATGATTCCTCAGTGAATCAGTCTTTAGAGTCATTAAATCAATGAATCTCAGTGAATGATTCCTCAGTGAATCGATCTTTTGAGTCACTAAATCAATGAATCTCAGTGAATGATTCCTCAGTGAATCGATCTTTTGAGCCACTAAATCAATGAATCTCAGTGAATGATTCCTCAGTGAATCGATCTTTTGAGTCACTAAATCAATGAATCTCAGTGAATGATTCCTCAGTGAATCAACCTTTTGAGTTACTATATTAATGAATCTCAGTGAATGATTCCTCAGTGAATCGACCTTTTGAGTTACTATATTAATGAATCTCAGTAAATGATTCCTCAGTGAATAGCTCTTTTGAGTCACTAAATCAATGAATCTCAGTGAATGATTCCTCAGTGAATTGATCTTTTGAGTGACTAAATCAATGAATCTCAGTGAATGATTCCTCAGTGAATCAGTCTTTAGAGTCATTAAATCAATGAATCTCAGTGAATGATTCCTCAGTGAATCGATCTTTTGAGTCACTAAATCAATGAATCTCAGTGAATGATTCCTCAGTGAATCACTTTTTTGAGTCACCAAATCAATGAATCTCAGTGAATGATTCCTCAGTGAATCGATCTTTTGAGTCACTAAATCAATAAATCTCAGTTAATGATTCCTCAGTGAATCGATCTTTTGAGTCATTAAATCAATGAATCTCAGTGAATGATTCCTCAGTGAATCGATCTTTTGAGTCACCAAATCAATGAATCTCAGTGAATGATTACTTTTTTTAAAATTGTAATAAATACTATAATAGTATATAAATGATAGTAAAATAAACATGTGGCGGTGTTTTGAGTTACAGTATTTCCCATTTAACACTTGTATTAGTGCAAAAGAGCCAGAAACGTCTTGTTTTCTCCATCATGTGCCTCCTCTAGCTGTAGTTTGTGGTGTGTGAAGAGTCACCTGATCTCGTTGGGGATCTCCTCCTCCTCGTATTTGTTCTTGTTCCTCCAGTAGAAGAGCGTGACCAGCACCAGCAGAGAGCAGATGATGAGCGCCAGGACGCCGGTGGCGATGGTTCCTGCGATCAGACCCACGCTCTGAGGCTGCGCTGTCACACACCAGAGACAGAGAGACGGCGGTCAGACGTGTGTGTGTGTGTGTGTGTGTGTGTGTGTGTGTGTGTGTGTGTGTGTGTGTGTGTGTGTGTGTGTGTGTGTGAGAGAGAGACTCACGTGCCACCACCTGCAGGTTGAGGACGCAGGTGCTCTTTCCGATGGCGTTTGACGCCGTACACTGATACAGTCCAGATGTGCTGGTGCTGATGTTCCTCAGAGAAACCGTACCCTGCATCTGGTCTGAAGAGCACAAGATCAACACTGAGACTCATCATCGTGCTTCAGACATCACCAAACGTCCAAGGGACGGAACACAACATCCCATGAACGCTTGTGCGCTAATGTTTGGAGGACGTTATCAAACACCAGATCACTTTGAATGAACGTTCTGTTAACGTTTGTTCATAACATTGAGAGAACCTTGAGAGAACGTTCCATGTTAGCTGGAAAGTCATGGACATTTCTGGGAATATACTATTTATTACTTACTACTAAGTATTCAGTAAAATAATTCATCAGCTAAATATTGACCGTCCATAGAGTGAATCACTCTTTTGAGTCACTGAATCAATGAATTACAGTTCATAAATCTGTGAATCGCTCTTTTGAGTCACTTAATCAATTAATCATAGTTAATAAATCTGTGAATGAATACTCAGTGAATCGCTCTTTTGAGTCACTTAAAGGTCCCATGGCATGAAAATTTCACTTTATGAGGTATTTCAACATTAATATGAGTTCCCCTAGCCTGAATATTGTCCCCAAGTGGATAGAAATGTTGATCGGTGTAAACTCGAGTTCTGCTGTCTTTCTCTGCCTTTGAGAAAATGACAGGCCAGACGAGCCAATCCTGAAGTCTCCTGGTTTGACGTCCAAGCAGGAACGGTTTCCTCCCTTTCCTCCGCCCAGAGAATCTGGCACACCCATGCAAACACTCGAGATCATTAACGTTACTTGTGAAAGAGTGAACGCTGGCAGTTTCTCAGTGTTTGGATGTACAAATGAAAACAGAAGTCTTTCTTCAGTTCCTTCTGATCTGTGATCATTGATTTCTTATGTGAAGCTTATTATTTATTATTTGTGGACACGCTGCGGCTTCTCTCTCTCCCGACAGAACAGTGTTTTCGTGTTTTCTATCTTGTGAGTCAGTGTTTTTGTACGTCCTCGTCGCGTCTATCTGTTCTAAAATGTGCATACAGTCTTTTCTGTTTAACATCAGCAGTAACATCTTTAGAGTTAAACTTCACACACGCCGAAGCTCGGCCTCCAACATCCCTGACCCCCAGTACTGCATCTGGCCCACAGCGGAGGCACCAAACGCGGCGTGAGATTAAGCAGAAGGAGGGTAAGCGTGAGCATATCTGGGCTAGGCTAGCCAGCTTTCCCCACAATAAACTGGATTACATTCGATTACAGCTGTTGTGTCTTTGTTTGCGCTGTGTAACGTTACTCAATGCGCGTCAATGACGCTATTCATATGATTGGAACATATCTAGAAATAATGCTATACTCAACACTTACTAACTCGTTCATCTCGCTGTAATGGTCCATTGCATGTTACAAAGTTGGTAGAATAATGATGAAGAGGACTCGGTGTGACTGGGACTGGGACTGTGTTTATTCAGAACTCTCAGATACAAACACAATAAACTCGCGCTGACTGACAGCGCTCTCATAACTCAGTAGTTACTATAAATAACTTTGTTAGCAATCGCTCCGTCTCCGTGATGTCCGGTTCGCGAACGAATCATTCTTTTGAATCGGTTCTTTTTAGTGAACCGAACCAGTTCACCAAATCGGACTGAATCGTTCTAAACGGTGCGCGTCTCGAGTCAGCGCTGATCCATAATTTACTAAAGTTACTAACTTTCTGACATGAGTGACAGCCCCTCCGACTAGAAATAAACTAATAACCTGAAGTATATGCTGTAACAGTTCACCCTGAACTGAGACATGCTGAGAGAACTGATGAGAAGTGAACACAGGTCCATCCGTCTCTGGCAGACTCGTGCCTGCTCGTGCCTCGTTAAACCACGCCCCCTCCGCTCATTTAAAATGCAAAGATGGCAGCCAATCACAACAGTGGGTGTTTTTACTGAAGTCTCACAGCAGACACGCCTCTTGAAGCAGGGCAGTCAGCCACAGGGCAAACAGCAGTATAGAAAAAATGCCTTTTATTTCTAAATTATGACATTTTATGATGTAAAAATCATACTAATAATATAAGTACACCTCAAGAAACACTATAAAATAATAGAAAAATGCCATGCCATGGGACCTTTAAAGGGGTGGTAAACCACGATTTCACTATTCTAACTTTAGCTAACGTGTAATGTTGCTGCTTGAGCATAAACAACATCTGCAAAGTTACAACGTTCAAAGTTTAAAGCAAAGGGAGAGATTTGCTTTTAAAGAAATCAGTTTCTAAGGACTACAGCAAACGGCCGCTAGGGACTACTACACATTCACCCAGGTTTTGCTGACATCACCAGGCCCAATATTTACATAAACCCCTCCTCCGGGGAATATGAAATAAGGGGGGGTGAGGCCATTTTGTATCGCGGCGCTGTTGTGGTTAGTAGGCTGGAGTGTTGTTGCCGCGATGCCGAGGAAACGCTGTTATTTTCATCCGGATTGCAGGTCTGGGGCACTTGCTCTGTTCAGCCTTCATAGGGACGGGGGTGCGTTGCAGAGCGTTTAAAATAAAACATGTTATATGCACGTGTGTTTGAGTCAGCGGGGAATCAGGCACGCGCAGGGCTCCTGCAGCACATCTAACAGAGGAAAACATCCACCGTCTTCGCGATTTCAATGCCAGATTTGCACAACGTCAGCTGCGTGAAAAAAACACTGCCGGTGCGTGGATGCACGACGCGCGCGCTGCACATTTCACGGAGGACAACACAAACTTCCACAAACTTCGCGAGTTCAATACAGGATATGCACAACGTCTGTCCTGAAAGCTGGATTTACAAACAGAAGCTGTTCACGGGCCACAACCTGTAAGTCTGATTTATTTTTCATCGATGTGTTTTCCTGTAATAGGTTGTAGCAAGGAAGTAAACAGATGACAACACTGTTCTGCAAACCAGTCTGTTAAATGCTCATTCATACTTAACGTTATCCGACGAACACCTATCGTTACAAACACTAACGTTAAAATCTCAACAGCGGAACCTGGCATTAGTGTAAATGATTCTTTGATTAGAGCTTTTATGTATTGTTTATCTACAGGCATGCTAAACATGGTTCTGTGTGTGATTTGGCTAACTTACTAGTTTAAGCCAGTGCTTAGTGTTTGTTTTGGGTTAGTTCTTGTGACAGATATTTGGCTATAATCGTTCTAAAAATACAAAAGTTAAAGTGCCATTCAGTAGCGATCATTATAGATCCGCAGTCTTTACTCTCGAGGACTGAACAGGTTCTGCTTGATCATCTTCACTCAAATGTTCTGGGTCTGATTCGGGCTCAGATTGGTATGGTTTTATTGACGCCGTTGTTTCTAACACTGACCAAAGCACAGCCTCCGATAAAGGTAAGGGGCGGCACGTTTCCGACATACGTGCACTAGGCGTTTAGCGAATCACAACACACTGGGCCAGCTAACCAATCTGAGCCCATCGCGTATTTTTGAGGGACTGGCTTCATACAACCCGGAAAGCATCAGACCGTTTTACAAGGAGGGACAGAGCAGTGTAGAATAAAGGTCAAATATATGAAAAATAAGGCAATTTTTTTTAAAACGAAGCATGAACACATGTTACAGTGCACCCCACAAACACAGTCAAGCCTTCAAAAGAATGTGTTTTACCACCCCTTTAATCAATTAATCATAGTTAATAAATCTGTGAAAGGATACTCAGTGAATCGCTCTTTTGAGTCATTGAATCAATTAATCACAGTTCACAAATCTGTGAATGAATACTCAGTGAATCGCTCTTTTGAGTCACTTAATCAATTAATCATAGTTAATAAATCTGTGAATGAATACTCAGTGAATCGCTCTTTTGAGTCACTTAATCAATTAATCACAGTTCACAAATCTGTGAATGAATACTCAGTGAATCGCTCTTTTGAGTCACTTAATCAATTAATCACAGTTCACAAATCTGTGAATGAATACTCAGTGAATCGCTCTTTTGAGTCACTTAATCAATTAATCATAGTTAATAAATCTGTGAAAGGATACTCAGTGAATCGCTCTTTTGAGTCACTTAATCAATAAATCACAGTTTATAAATATATGAATGGAAACTCAGTGAATTGCTCTTTTGAGTCATTGAATCAATTAATCAAAGTGAATCGCTCTTTTGAGTCACTGAATTAATGAATCACAGTTCATAAATCTGTGAATGGATACTCAGTGAATCAATTAATCAAATTGTATTGCTCTTTTGAGTCACTGAATCAACGAATTACAGTTCACAAATCTGTGAATGGATACTCAGTGAATCGCTCTTTTGAGTCATTGAATCAATTAATCAAATTGTATCGCTCTTTTGAGTCACTGAATCAATGAACCACAGTTCATAAATCTATGAATGGATACTCAGTGAATCGCTCTTTTAAGTCATTGAATCAAGTTGAATCGCTCTTTTGAGTCACTGAATCAATTAATCACAGTTCACAAATCTGTGAATGAATACTCAGTGAATCGCTCTTTTGAGTCACTTAATCAATAAATCACAGTTTATAAATATATGAATGGAAACTCAGTGAATCGCTCTTTTGAGTCATTGAATCAATTAATCAAAGTGAATCGCTCTTTTGAGTCACTGAATTAATGAATCACAGTTCATAAATCTGTGAATGGATACTCAGTGAATCAATTAATCAAATTGTATTGCTCTTTTGAGTCACTGAATCAACGAATTACAGTTCACAAATCTGTGAATGGATACTCAGTGAATCGCTCTTTTGAGTCATTGAATCAAGTTGAATCGCTCTTTTGAGTCACTGAATCAATTAATCACAGTTCACAAATCTGTGAATGGATACTCAGTGAATCGCTCTTTTGAGTCATTGAATCAATTAATCAAAGTGTCTCGCTCTTTTGAGTCACTGAATCAATTAATTACAGTTCACAAATCTGTGAATGGATACTCAGTGAATCGCTCTTTTGAGTCATTGAATCAATTAATCAAAGTGTATCTCTCTTTTGAGTCACTGAATCAATGAATCACAGTTCATAAATCTGTGAATGGAGACTTAGTGAATCGCTCTTTTGAGTCATTGAATCAAGTTGAATCGCTCTTTTCAGTCACTGAATCAATTAATCACAGTTCACAAATCTGTGAATGGATACTCAGTGAATCGCTCTTTTGAGTCATTGAATCAATTAATCAAAGTGTATCGCTCTTTTGAGTCACTGAATCAATGAATTACAGTTTGCAAATCTGTGAATGGATACTCAGTGAATCGCTCTTTTGAGTCATTGAATCAATTAATCAAAGTGAATTGGTCTTTTGAGTCACTGAATCAATGAATCACAGTTCATAAATCTGTGAATGGATACTCAGTGAATCGCTCTTTTGAGTAATTGAATCAATTAATCAAAGTGTATCGCTCTTTTGAGTCACTAAATCAATTAATTACAGTTCACAAATCTGTGAATGGATACTCAGTGAATTGCTCTTTTGAGTCACTGAATCAATTAATCAAAGTGAATCGCTCTTTTGAGATACTGAATCAATGATGGATATTCAGTGAATCGCTCTTTTGATTGATGTGAATGGATACTCAGTAAATCACTCTTTTGAGTCCCTGAATCAATTCATCACAGTTCATAAATCTGTGAATGGATACTCAGTGAATCGCTCTTTTGATTGATGTAAATGAATACTCAGTGAATCACTCTTTTGAGTCCCTGAATCAATTCATCACAGTTCATAAATCTGTGAATGGATACTCAGTGAATCGCTCTTTTGATTGATGTAAATGAATACTCAGTGAATCACTCTTTTGAGTCATTGAATCAATTAATTACAGTTCACAAATCTGTGAATGGATACTCAGTGAATCGCTCTTTTGAGTCATTGAATCAATTAATCAAAGTGTCTTGCTCTTTTGAGTCACTGAATCAATTAATCACAGTTCACAAATCTGTGAATGGATACTCAGTGAATCGCTCTTTTGAGTCATTGAATCAATTAATCAAAGTGTATCGCTCTTTTGAGTCACTGAATCAATGAATTACAGTTCGCAAATCTGTGAATGGATACTCAGTGAATCGCTCTTTTTAGTCATTGGATCAATGAATCAAAGTGAATTGCTCTTTTGAGTCACTGAATCAATGAATCACAGTTCATAAATCTGTGAATGGATACTCAGTGAATCGCTCTTTTTAGTCATTGGATCAATGAATCAAAGTGAATTGCTCTTTTGAGTCACTGAATCAATGAATCACAGTTCATAAATCTGTGAATGGATACTCAGTGAATCGCTTTTTTGAGTCATTGAATCAATTAATCAAAGTGTATCGCTCTTTTGAGTCACTGAATCAAAGTTCATAAATCTGTGAATGGATACTCAGTGAATCGCTCTTTTGAGTCATTGAATCAATTAATCAAAGTGTATCGCTCTTTTGAGTCACTAAATCAATTAATTACAGTTCACAAATCTGTGAATGGATACTCAGTGAATCGCTCTTTTTTGAGTCATTGAATCAATTAATCAAAGTGTATCGCTCTTTTGTGTCACTAAATCAATTAATTACAGTTCACAAATCTGTGAATGGATACTCAGTGAATCGCTCTTTTGAGTCATTGAATCAATTAATTACAGTTCACAAATCTGTGAATGGATACTCAGTGAATCGCTCTTTTGAGTCACTGAATCAATTAATCAAAGTGAATCGCTCTTTTGAGATACTGAATCAATGAATTACAGTTCACAAATCTGTGAATGGATACTCAGTGAATCGCTCTTTTGAGTCATTGAATCAATTAATTACAGTTCACAAATCTGTGAATGGATACTCAGTGAATCGCTCTTTTGAGTCACTGAATCAATTAATCAAAGTGAATCGCTCTTTTGAGATACTGAATCAATGAATTACAGTTCACAAATCTGTGAATGGATACTCAGTGAATCGCTCTTTTGAGTCACTGAATCAATTAATTACAGTTCACAAATCTGTGAATGGATACTCAGTGAATCACTCTTTTGAGTCATTGAATCAATTAATTACAGTTCACAAATCTGTGAATGGATACTCAGTGAATCGCTCTTTTGAGTCACTGAATCAATTAATCAAAGTGAATCGCTCTTTTGAGATACTGAATCAATGAATTACAGTTCACAAATCTGTGAATGGATACTCAGTGAATCGCTCTTTTGAGTCACTGAATCAATTAATCAAAGTGTATCTCTCTTTTGAGTCACTGAATCAATGAATCACAGTTCATAAATCTGTGAATGGATACTCAGTGAATCGCTCTTTTGATTGATGTGATTGGATACTCAGTAAATCACTCTTTTGAGTCACTGAATCAATGAATTACAGTCATAAATCTGTGAATGGATACTCAGTGAATCGCTCTTTTGATTGATGTGAATGGATACTCAGTGAATCACTCTTTTGAGTCCCTGAATCAATTCATCACAGTTCATAAATCTGTGAATGGATACTCAGTGAATCGCTCTTTTGATTGATGTAAATGGATACTCAGTGAATCACTCTTTTGAGTCATTGAATCAATTAATCAAAGTGTCTTGCTCTTTTGAGTCACTGAATCAATTAATTACAGTTCACAAATCTGTGAATGGATACTCAGTGAATCGCTCTTTTGAGTCATTGAATCAATTAATCAAAGTGTATCGCTCTTTTGAGTCACTGAATCAATGAATCACAGTTCATAAATCTATGAATGGATACTCAGTGAATCGCTCTTTTGAGTAATTGAATCAATTAATCAAAGTGAATCGCTCTTTTGAGATACTGAATCAATGAATTACAGTTCACAAATCTGTGAATGGATACTCAGTGAATCGCTCTTTTGAGTCACTGAATCAATTAATCAAAGTGTATCTCTCTTTTGAGTCACTGAATCAATGAATCACAGTTCATAAATCTGTGAATGGATACTCAGTGAATCGCTCTTTTGATTGATGTGATTGGATACTCAGTAAATCACTCTTTTGAGTCACTGAATCAATGAATTACAGTCATAAATCTGTGAATGGATACTCAGTGAATCGCTCTTTTGATTGATGTGAATGGATACTCAGTGAATCACTCTTTTGAGTCCCTGAATCAATTCATCACAGTTCATAAATCTGTGAATGGATACTCAGTGAATCGCTCTTTTGATTGATGTAAATGGATACTCAGTGAATCACTCTTTTGAGTCATTGAATCAATTAATCAAAGTGTCTTGCTCTTTTGAGTCACTGAATCAATTAATTACAGTTCACAAATCTGTGAATGGATACTCAGTGAATCGCTCTTTTGAGTCATTGAATCAATTAATCAAAGTGTATCGCTCTTTTGAGTCACTGAATCAATGAATCACAGTTCATAAATCTATGAATGGATACTCAGTGAATCGCTCTTTTGAGTCATTGAATCAAGTTGAATCGCTCTTTTGAGTCACTGAATCAATTAATCACAGGTCACAAATCTGTGAATGGATACTCAGTGAATCGCTCTTTTGAGTCATTGAATCAATTAATCAAAGTGTATCGCTCTTTTGAGTCACTGAATCAATGAATCACAGTTCATAAATCTATGAATGGATACTCAGTGAATCGCTCTTTTGAGTCATTGAATCAAGTTGAATCGCTCTTTTTAGTCACTGAATCAATTAATCACAGGTCACAAATCTGTGAATGGATACTCAGTGAATCGCTCTTTTGAGTCATTGAATCAAAGTGAATTGCTCTTTTTAGTCACTGAATCAATGAATCACAGTTCACAAATCTGTGGATGATTCCTCAGTGAATCGCTCTTTTGAGTCACTGAATCAATTAATCACAGTTCAGGAATCACTGAATGATTCCTCAGTGAATGTCTGACAGTGTTGTTATTGTTAACTAAAACTATTAAAAACTGATTGAAATAAAGATAAAAAATATATAAATATTATATGAAAACCGTAATTTCTGATCTGGGGAACACAAATCCAGACACAACAGTGAATTACTGCACACATCTGATTGAGAGCATCACAGAAATATTAACAGGTGACATTGGGTTTACATGCAAATTAAACTCATAACACAAGTACGTTCTTATATTAACATATGACACAAGCAGACAAAACACTGATAA
>NC_137114.1:53097341-53109841 GCF_949357685.1 Gobio gobio
TAAGTAAGTGTGTGTCTGTGTGTGAGTGCATGTGTGTGTCTGTGTGTGTGAGCGTCTTTGTGTGTGTACATGTGAGTGTGTGTGTGAGGGAGTATAAGTGTGTGTGTCTGTGTGTGAGTGAGTGTGTCTGTGTATGTGTGTGTGTGTGTGTGTGTGTGTGTTTGAATTAGTGCCTGTGTATGTGTGAGTGAGTGTGTGAGTGATTGAGTGTCTCTGTCTGTGCGTGTACGTATGTGTGTGTGCGAGTGCATTTATGTGTGTGTGTGTGTGTGTGTGTGTGTTTTGTGCTTGTGTAACGAGCAGCTGTTGTGTCCTGTCCTGTGCAGCTCTGGGTTAATTAGTGCAGAAGATCGTTTGTTGTGCATGTTAGGTTAAAACAGTTGGGGGCAGGTGTGTGCGTGTGTGTGTGTGTGTGTGTGTGTGTGTGTGTGTGTGTTTAGGTCACGTACAGAGTTATAGGGAGGTAAGAGTAAGTGCATGTATGTGTGTGTGTTCAGGTTATCTTCACAGAGTTAGATAGGTGTGTGTGTGTGTGTTCAGGTTATCTTCACAGAGTTAGATAGGTGTGTGTGTGTGTGTGTGTGTGTGTGTTCAGGTTATCTTCACAGAGTTAGATAGGTGTGTGTGTGTGTTCAGGTTATCTTCACAGAGTTACAGATGTGTGTGTGTGTGTGTGTGTGTGTGTGTGTGTGGGTAGCAGGTGAATGAGGTTTCGCCTGCAGTCATTCATGAAAACAAATCAGACGTAATCAAAGGATGAGGCGATAAACCTGCGCTCTGCGTTTGAAGCCCACGCCGCTCACGTCTGAGGACACGCCATCAACACGGGAGGCGATCCACACGCGTGTGTGTGAACACACACTCCGCCCGCCCGCCGCCGGGCCCTGAGCAGATGCTGGAGTTTGGATTGGGAAGGCGGAGATAACAGGACGAGTCTCCAGCAAGTGAACTTCAGTGCAAGTGTTTGTTACACCAGAGAATTCACTGCACACACACACACACACACAGGTGTGATTACATCAGCCGTTTTAAAAGGCTTCAGACGTGGCTCATCCAATCAGATTTCAGCACGGTTCAGTAGCAGTAACTGAGGAGTTCAGGTGTGAGTGCTTGACCTTTGGAGTGTAAACTCAGCTCTAGCTCTGAAGAACTGCAATAGCAAACACGTGATGAAGGAAACTCCTGCAGAAACTCTTCCTCATGAATCTGCTCATCAGGCTCTAACATAACAGCCATAAACACCATCACTAGAACGGCCTGTGGAAATAATATAACAAGAGGGCGTTTTCTGGTGCCGTGACCCTATTTGTTTACGTGGCGTGTGTGTGTGTTAGTGTGTGTGTGTGTAAGCATGTGTGTGTGTGTGTGTGTGTGAGTGAGTGTATGTGAGTGTGTGTGTTAGGGATGCACCGAATCCAGGATTCGGGTTCGGATTTGGCCGAATATTGAGCTTTTTGACGGGGTTCGGTTTCTGCCGAATCGAACCCTAGGCTTGCCCTATGCGCGCTCCGCTGGTCGAACGTAATGATGCCGCCGTTGAAAGTGAAAATGGAACTCATGAACAGAAAACGAGGCAGTTCTTTAAGTCAAAAGAAGGCGATTCAAGTCGAGCTACATGTTCAGTTTGCAATGGCGATTTGTCTCGTGATGACAAGGACCCTAAACAACAGCCGCTGTTAAAACATTTGCGTATGAAACATCCGAGAGAATACGAGTTGTGCATGAAGGAATCTACAGACAGCAGCCAAAATGTATTTTATTTTACCGTGCAAACAGATAATATAACCAGATAAAATATAAATAAAAAGAATAAAATAAATAGGCCTACACTAAATATTTTTCACTTAAATAATTACCAAATTAAGATGACAAAAGGAAAATACACTGAATCCGGTTTAAGCTTTGAAGAACCGAATCGTTTTTTGTTTTTTTTTGTCAAATAAAAATAGCAAGCTTACCTCAATCCACACTTTGTATATTTTTTTGGGGTTTTTTTAAGTAACATGTCTAAGTGATGTGGGTTAGTCTGGAGCACAGCCTGTTGATAGTTAAACCACGACAGAAAACACCCTCAATCCTATGCTGCCACATACATATTATTTTTCCACTCAATTATGTAGTAATAACGAGATCTTGTGTTGTTAAAACGACATATTTTTCTCGTTAAAATGACATATATTTTCTCCTAATAAGGGCATGTGTTGTATAGTGATGTGTGTATATATGTCTGTATCCATATTAGAGAATGTATTTAGCCCATGCCTTTGTCACACTTGTTTGAAAAGCAGAAGCAAGCTCAGCGTAAAATATCTCATCCGCTGCCTGTATCGGTGGCAGTGCCCATAGCACGAAATTGTTGTAGCCTAATTTATTGATGTAGCCTATAGTTCATAACAGCCTGAGTGGCGTAACTTTAACCTAGTAATGACGGACCCCGGTGCAGCCACAAATATCATAACTATCTATAATAGGCCTACTGTAATATATTGTATGTTATACTGTAATACATATATTCTAGAAATGTACTAAAAAGACGCTTTCAGCCTTACTCAACGGCGGCGGAAACAGGCCAGTGGGTTCAATCCATTCCCGGCGTTCTTATTTTGCTTCCGATGTATTAAATATACAGGCTTAGTTTATGAAACCTTGATCAAAATTAA
The DNA here is from genome assembly GCF_949357685.1 of Gobio gobio. Classification (NCBI taxonomy): domain Eukaryota; kingdom Metazoa; phylum Chordata; class Actinopteri; order Cypriniformes; family Gobionidae; genus Gobio; species Gobio gobio. Next base: position 53,100,002 of record NC_137114.1, read on the forward strand.
ATTACAATTCACTTTTCATCATCAACATATAAAAATGCAAACAATAATATAATAGGCTAATATTTAAACATATAGCCTAACTATGAATCTAAATAGGCTACGTTTTGCATGTAGCCTACTCCACTCCAAACGCTTCAAAAATTTATTTTGTTTATTAAACGCAAAGTTTTTAAGTTCAAATTTAATTTCTAAATTCAGTTCATATTTCCAACAAACGAAATTCCGAGCCAAAATAACGAAGTGGTAAAAAAAACTGCAACAATGAAAAATATTAAAGAATTCGCGGGCGCTTTCGTCAGCATGAGTATAGGCAATACGACGTGCAATATGTCTGGAGACATGGAGTGGGGTCAGACATGATTTCTATTGAGTGTTGTTTTGCAGAAATCATTTCTTTAAAGTGAATTTCGTTTCCTATAAATTGTATTTTAAAGGTCCTGTTTTTCCTGTTTTTTCAAGCTTTGATTGTGTTTACAGTGTGCAATATAACATGTGTTCATGTTTCGCGTGTAAAAAAACACAGTATTTTTCACACAATGTACTGATCTGTGTACCGCTGTTTTCACTGTCCTCAAAACGGCTTGAAAGATTTCCCTGTTCTATGAAGTCCCTCCTTCAGAAACACGTAACGAGTTCTGATTGTGCCAGCGGTTCCCGTGTTGTGATTGGACAGCAGCTTAGCGCACGTTTCCCGGAAAGGTCACGCCTCTTAGCATAACGGGGAGATGAACGCGCTCAAACTACAGCCCCTGAAGGCCAAACAAAGGTGATTTAACTCTGGGATGAAAATAACAGCGTCTCGACGACATGGCGACAAACGCAACTGAACCGAACGCAACACTTCCTCTTCTCCACGAGGGAGCAACAAGACCACGCCCCCTTTTTCGTGCGTTCTTGTGGGCGGAGCTTAGTCAACAAACTGCTCTACTGACGTAATTAAAGCAGGAAGTACCAGGATGTAGTCCAAACCGGCCGTTCGCTGTAGGCTTTGAAAGGGAACTTCTGTTAAATAAAATATCTCGCTTGGCATTGAACTTTGAGCTTTATAATTTTACAGGTATTATATATGCTCTAACAGCAACATTACACACTAACTAAAGTTTGAAAAATGGGATCTCGAAGAACAGGACCTTTAATTTTGATCAAGGTTTCATAAACTAATTGCCTGTATATTTAATACATAAGAAGCAAAATAAGAACGCCGGGAATGGATTGATGTAACGAACCCACTGGCCTGTTTCCGCGGCCGTTGAGTAAGGCTGAAAGCGTCTTTCTAATACATTTCTAGAATATATATATTACAGTATAGCATACAATATATTACAGTAGGCCTATTATAGATAGTTATGATATTTGTGCACCGGGGTCCGTCATTTCTCGGTTAAAGTTATGCCACTGATGCGAACATGAGCGGTCCATGGCACCTGTTACCCGTAACGAAGTGGTAAAACTTTGAGTTTCCACCATGCAAATTCAAACATTTGGCTCGTCTCTGTATGTGGCAGCAATGCGTCACAATAACCTGGCGTATGTAAAAGTCGATCATTCTTTACAGATGGCGCGGTATGTTTGGACAGAAGACGACAGAGTTCTTTATTAAACTCATAAAAAAACAATAGAATATAAAATGGCACAATTTATCAAGACCTTGAAGCAGATAAGAGAGAGAAACACCTCATATGTGCAGCTCAAGTAGCTATAAGGGGCTTTCCTTGCCATCAGTGCTTGAATAACACACGCGTCTCCTTCCAGTAAAGATAATGGCGTGCGGTGGCTGGGATATACATAAACATAACATACGTGGCATAATTTTTAGAATTACTCATCACGTGAGGAAAACAATTGTTTTAGTCGCATAACATCAGTTAATGGAAACGCTGTCATTTCGCAATATTTTTTTATCGACTATTAGGAAATATGGCAAAAGTTTTGCGCAACTCTGTAATGGAAAAAAAAGCTTCTGACCGGCAGAAAAATGTGATAAATAAATGAATTACGATTTGTAAATTGCGCAAAATCTATTTTTCAATTACTTTCAAAAAGTGGTGGGGACAATATCGAGCCTGGCAAAGAGTGGTGGGGACATGTCCCACCCGTCCTGCCTGTAAATTACGCCTATGCTTGACCAAAACCACACTATTAAAAGCCTTAAACAAGGCTTCAGATGGCACTGATGTCCCGGGAATAAAGAGATAACGCCTCGCTACACTCTAAAAAAAAAGGCTCGTAATCATAGGGGAACCTTTTTTAGTGCTATATAGCACCAATTTTGGTGCTTCAGTGGTTCTTCAGCGGTTCTTCAGTGGTGCTATATAGCACCTTAGTCAAAGAACCGGTGAAGAACCTCTGAAGAACTGCTGAAGAACCACTGAAGAACCTCTGAAGAACCGCTGAAGAACCGCTGAAGAACCGGTGAAGAACCGCTGAAGAACCGCTGAAGAACCACTGAAGAACCGCTGAAGAACCGCTGAAGAACCGCTGAAGAACCTCTGAAGAACCGCTGAAGAACCGCTGAAGAACCACTGAAGAACCGCTGAAGAACCTCTGAAGAACCGCTGAAGAACCGCTGAAGAACCGCTGAAGAACCTCTGAAGAACCGCTGAAGAACCGCTGAAGAACCGCTGAAGAACCGCTGAAGAACCGCTGAAGAACCGCTGAAGAACCTCTGAAGAACCGCTGAAGAACCGCTGAAGAACCGCTGAAGAACCGCTGAAGAACCGCTGAAGAACCGCTGAAGCACCACTGAAGAACCGCTGAAGAACCACTGAAGAACCGCTGAAGAACCGCTGAAGAACCGCTGAAGAACCGCTGAAGAACCGCTGAAGAACCGCTGAAGAACCGCTGAAGAACCGGTGAAGAACCTCTGAAGAACCGCTGAAGAACCGTTGAAGAACCACTGAAGAACCGCTGAAGAACCGGTGAAGAACCTCTGAAGAACCGCTGAAGAACCGCTGAAGAACCACTGAAGAACCGCTGAAGAACCACTGAAGCACCAAAATTGGTGCTATATAGCACTAAAAAAGGTTCCCCTATGTAGTGTTAATTTCGTCAGACGAGACGAGACTAAATATGTTCGTTAACGACCTTTTTTTCCATGACGAAGACGAGACGATGACGAGACTGCACCAATGTCCAAAAACACTGACTAAGACTAAATTAACATGCATTATTGTTGACGAAAAAGGACGAGACTAAAATGTTTTGCATAAAATAAAAACTAAGATAAAATCTCTCTTCATTTTCGTCTACAATTGTCTCTACTTTTTCATCATGAGATGAATATTCAGCTGTTCAAAATATTCCGAAAGAGTTCCCGCTGTTGCTCGAGTAGGCTACAGGTCTCTCATACTCCTCCTGTCATCTCGCGGCCGCGCGCGTGTGGTCACGTGGTTCCCGGAGCGCTCAACACTTCTAGCGCTGTGTCAGTGTATTTGAATGGCTTAAGCCGCGCAAGTTACACAACAGCTTCACTTTACAGGTGTTTGCAGCAATTTTTGGTAAACCGTACAGCATAGTGTGCGTCAGCCACATTTACAGTATCATTTTATTAGGGAGAGTGGTAGAGATGCAACATTGTTAACATTAATATTAATGTTTTTCTTGTATTTAACCCTCAGGTATTCCTTACTAATTAAGTCACACTTATACTCATTGGTGGTCAAATGTGACCATACACCTTAACTATTTCAAAAATAAATAGCCTATATTTTAATTCAATAATATTTATTGAATATTTTGAGGAGATCTTTTGGTACTAAATACTATTTGTGCAATACTTATGGTCCATTAATGACCACTTAAAATATTTTTCTTCTAATATTTTTATTATTTATATTACAATTAGTGTGTTAATTAAGGTTAAAATAGAGAATTCCACTGCAAAGAGGCAAATTAGAGCCATTTTGTGGCTGGAAAAATAAAAAAATTCACTTGTAATGCCATTACCCACTGGGTGCCTGTATGGCTCTTTAATAATACACATGTAGTCTAGTTGCTCAAAAAAGTATTGCAGATCATAACTGCTTACTTATTTGTGAAATTTTGAAATGTTAATAATAGTGAATAGTAAAGAATGCAAGCAAATATAATATAACCCCAAAAAAGTGTAAAAAACGTATTGTTCCTTATATGTACAGTAGGCTATATACATATGAATTCATACTGAATCAAGATCGAAATCAATATTTGTGCCCATCGTCTCATGAGCTAATGCTGATTTTAGGCATCTATGCTGTAAATCAACCAGTTAGCTATGGTGTTGTTGCACATTATGCAGGTTATATATATTTTATGTAACTTATTTTGCCACAAAATATATTGAGTTTTCCTTTGACTAAAGCTAGACTAAAATGACTAGACTTTTGGTCGACTAAAACTTGACTAAGATACCTTGAGTTGTCTTTTGACTAAAACTAGACTAAAATGACAAGACTTTTAGTCGACTAAAACTTGACTAACAAAAAAAGATATGTGAATGACTAAATATGACTAAAACTAACAAGGACATTTGGCACAAGACTAAGACTAAGACTAAATTAAAAATAGGTGACAAAATTAACACTACCCCTATGATTACGAGCCAAGAACCATTTTTGGTGCCATATAGAACCTTTTTTTTTTTTAGAGTGTAGAGCGGCCAGGGCCTTTCATTTGCTTCCCACCAGTCAGGAGCTTGTGCTGCTGCTGTATTTATTAGCGAAATGGTCCCACCACACAGTAAGCTTTTCCATTGCTTCATTTTGCGAGATATATCTGGTTTGTGGTTGCACATGTCGACGCGCTCCGTGAGTGAACAAATAACGCTATACAGCATATTTTTCTTAACCATGTATCAAAAAACAAAAAAGCGTTAAAAACATTGAAACCGTTTAACTGGTAGTATTAATCGGTCAAAGTTCTTACTTTCGGTTAATGGTTAAATGGTCAACAGCATCCCTACTCTGCTGTGGACGTTGTTTACTTCGTTAATGTGTTTACTGTGATAATGGACTGAGGATGGGAGAAGGATTCGGGATTCGGTTTCGGCCGAATCTTAACCAGTGGATTCGGTATTCGGCAGAACCCCAAAAATCTGGATTCGGTGCATCCCTAGTGTGTGTGTAAGCATGTGTGTATGTGTGTGCGTGTGTTAGTGTGTGTGAGTGTATGTGAGTGTGTGTGTGTAAGCATGCGTGTGTGTGTGTGTGTGTGTGTGTGTGTGTGTGTTAGTGTGTGTGAGTGTATGTGAGTGTGTGTGTGTTAGTGTGTGTGTGTGTGTGTATGTGTGTGAGTGTGTGTGTGTAAGCATGTGTGTATGTGTGTGTGTGTGTGTGTGTGTGTGTGTTAGTGTGTGAGTGTGTGTGAGTGTGTGTGTAAGCATGTGTGTGTGTTAGTGTGTGTGTGTGTGTGTGAGTGAGTGTGTGTAAGCATTTGTGTATGTGTGTCTCTGTGTGTGTGTGTGTGTGTGTGTTTGTGTGTTAGTGTGTGAGTGTGTGTGAGTGTGTGTGTAAGCATGTGTGTGTGTGAGTGTGTGTGTAAGCATGTGTGTGTGTTAGTGTGTGTTAGTGTATGTGAGTGTGTATGTGTGTGTGTGCGCGCGCGTGTGTGTGTGTGTGTGTGTGAGTGTGTGTGTATTAACAGCGAGTTGATCTGCACAGATGACGGTCATGTTTAAAGTAAATGAATCACCAGTGTCTGACCCACACACTCCTGATTTCTGCTCTTCTCTTCAGATTTCTCAGTCGCTAATGAACAAGGGAAGGTGCAAAATCTCTACAGGAAGTCTCCAGTCACATGCCGTCTTGAGGAGGGGAAGTACTAAATATGGAAACCATGAAATGTGAGGCACTGTGTTTAACACTCGAGCAACCACGCAAGCAACAAAACTAATAAAATCAATGAATGTGTCTAAACTGAAAACATGTTTAATGATCAAGATCTGAGCGCTCTAGTTCTGTACTGGTGCATGATGGGAGATCTTCCTATTAACTGCATTCAAGCAAAAGAATGTGCTAAAAAAGATGATTTTGCTAGAACTAATATTCCTAACCATAATATCATAGCTCAGTTTTCATTATCCAATTAACCCTCCCAGTGCATTTGGTACATAAAAAAAATGTTGGTCATTAATTATATACACCAATCAAGCATAACATTATAACCGGTGAAGTGAATAACACTGATTATGTGTGTTGAGATCAGTGTGTGTGTTGAGATCAGTGTGTCAGTGTGTGTGTTGATCAGTGTGTGTTGATCAGTGTGTGTTGATCAGTGTGTGTTGAGATCAGTGTGTGTTGATCAGTGTGTTTTGAGATCAGTGTGTCAGTGTGTGTTGAGATCAGTGTGTGTGTGTTGAGATCAGTGTGTGTGTTGAGATCAGTGTGTTTTGAGATCAGTGTGTTGTTTAGATCAGTGTGTGTTGAGATCAGTGTGTGTTGAGATCAGTGTGTGTTGAGATCATTGTGTGTTGAGATCAGTGTGTGTTGAGATCAGTGTGTGTTGAGATCAGTGTGTGTTGAGATCAGTGTGTGTTGAGATCAGTGTGTGTTGAGATCATTGTGTGTTGAGATCAGTGTGTGTTGAGATCAGTGTGTGTTGAGATCAGTGTGTGTTGAGATCAGTGTGTGTGTGTTGAAATCAGTGTGTGTTGAGATCAGTGTGTGTGTTGAGATCAGTGTGTCAGTGTGTGTTGAGATCATTGTGTGTTGAGATCAGTGTGTGTGTTGAGATCAGTGTGTGTGTTGAGATCAGTGTGTGTGTTGAGATCAGTGTGTGTTGAGATCAGTGTGTTGTTTAGATCAGTGTGTGTTGAGATCAGTGTGTGTGTTGAGATCAGTGTGTGTTGAGATCAGTGTGTGTTGAGATCAGTGTGTGTTTAGATCAGTGTGTGTTGAGATCAGTGTGTTGTTTAGATCAGTGTGTGTTGAGATCAGTGTGTGTTTGTGTTGAGATCAGTGTGTGTGTTGAGATCAGTGTGTGTGTTGAGATCAGTGTGTGTTGAGATCAGTGTGTGTTGAGATCAGTGTGTGTTGAGATCAGTGTGTGTTGAGATCAGTGTGTGTTGAGATCAGTGTGTGTGTTGATCAGTGTGTGTTGAGATCAGTGTGTGTTGATCAGTGTGTGTTGATCAGTGTGTGTGTGTTGAGATCAGTGTGTGTTGATCAGTGTGTGTTGATCAGTGTGTGTGTTGAGATTAGTGTGTGTTGAGATCAGTGTGTGTTGAGATCAGTGTGTGTGTTGAGATCAGTGTGTGTTGATCAGTGTGTGTTGAGATCAGTGTGTTGAGATCAGTGTGTGTTGATATCAGTGTGTGTGTGTTGATATCAGTGTGTGTGTTGAGATCAGTGTGTGTTGATGAGTGTGTGTGTTGAGATCAGTGTGTGTTGATCAGTGTGTGTTGATCAGTGTGTGTTGAGATCAGTGTGTGTTGATATCAGTGTGTGTTGATCAGTGTGTGTTGATCAGTGTGTGTTGAGATCAGTGTGTGTTGAGATCAGTGTGTTGAGATCAGTGTGTTGAGATCAGTGTGTGTGTTGAGATCAGTGTGTGTTGAGATCAGTGTGTGTTGAGATCAGTGTGTGTGTTGAGATCAGTGTGTGTGTTGAGATCAGTGTGTGTTGAGATCAGTGTGTTGAGATCAGTGTGTGTGTTGAGATCAGTGTGTGTTGAGATCAGTGTGTGTTGAGATCAGTGTGTGTTGAGATCAGTGTGTGTGTTGAGATCAGTGTGTGTTGAGATCAGTGTGTGTGTTGAGATCAGTGTGTGTGTTGAGATCAGTGTGTGTGTTGAGATCAGTGTGTGTTGAGATCAGTGTGTGTTGAGATCAGTGTGTGTGTTGAGATCAGTGTGTGTGTTGAGATCAGTGTGTGTTGAGATCAGTGTGTTGAGATCAGTGTGTGTGTTGAGATCAGTGTGTGTGTTGAGATCAGTGTGTGTGTGTGTGTGTGTTGTCGCTCATCACCTGCTCTGGCTGGTTGGCGTTGGCCAGTGGTGTCACCATCCATATGATGTAGAGGTTATTGAGGGCGGCGCTTGTGGTGAATGTACAGGGCAAGATGGCCGCCTGACCTCTGGCCACCTGGACACTGCTCTGGCTCACCGTCACTTCCAGCGCACGCGCACACACTGCAGGAAAACACACACACACACACACACACACAACCAGTCAAATATCTGCATGGCCAACAGGGTCAAATATTACACACGCCGAAAAACAAGGTCACATCCTGTTGTGATGCCGTGATTGGGTCAAACACAATCACCAGGTCCACAGATACACACACACACACACACACACATGAGCTAAACACATTACCCGTCTCAAACTGGGCTACATCCTCAGAGTCTGTGGGCTCATTATCAACTGCAATCACAATTCATCATCTATACAAACAGGTGTGCATTTAATGCTATTTACGGCGGTATCGTTTGCTTTAAAAAGAACATCCTCATTCATGAATTTGATTGGATTAGCATCTGAACGAGCAGCACATTGCTCTCTAATTGGCTGGAGATGAACGTGCTCATGTTTCCCAGAGCCTCGTTAACACAATATCACATGATTATCATCCGGCCAATCACGTGGGACGAAGACGAGGAGCCTCACCAGCTGCACAAAAGATACGTATGCCATACTTATGAGGACAAACTGCACATTATACACGCAAGATAGTGGACGTTATTCCACAATAAACATTTCATGTACCACATGACTTAATAATGGGATATAGTACACCATTGAACGGCATAACTAATGCATTTCACAGATCATAGAGTCCACAAAGGGTTCGCACACACACATTTTCAGCGATGTTATCCCATTGAGGTGTTGTAATCCTGTTTCGTACACAGTATCAGACTGCAGGTGTGTTTAACTCTCTCTCTCAGCCCTGAGACAAACACTGATAACACACACACACACACACACACACACACACACACACACACACACAGACACACACACACACACACACACACACACACACACACACACACACACACACACACACACACACACACACACACACACACACACACGTTCACACTGTGCAGATGTTTAATTCAGTGAGAGGCAAATTATCACCTCTGAAAGTGTGCAGAGAAGCATTCTCTTTCGGCTGTCTGAGTCAAAAACTGAGTTTAAAATTGAAGCTGATATTGCAGTTCATTTGTCATTGAAAACGGAAGGTCACACACTTCGAGTGCACTGTGGGATACAGCATCTCACACACTGGGCTCTGTTATACACTGCATATTTTGGCAAACATACAGGAGTAGATCTGGGTATTTATTTCATGCACAAAGAAAATGTGCTTACTGTAAATATGTGTGTACTGTAGATGTATGTACTGTAAATGTGTGTACTGTAAATTTTAATGTAAATGTGCGTACTGTAAATGTGCGTACTGTAAATGTTACTGTAAATGTGCTTACTGTAAATGTTACTGTAAATGTGCTTACTGTAAATGGGCATACTGTAAATGTGCGTACTGTAAATGTTAATGTAAATGTGCGTACTGTAAATGTGCTTACTGTAAATGGGCATACTGTAAATGTGCGTACTGTAAATGTTAATGTAAATGTGCGTACTGTAAATGTTAATGTAAATGTGAGTACTGTAAATGGGCATACTGTAAATGTGTGTACTGTAAATGTTACTGTAAATGTGCATACTGTAAATGTTACTGTAAATGTGCGTACTGTAAATGTTACTGTAAATGTTCATACTATAAATGGGCATACTGTAAATGTGCGTACTGTAAATGTTAATGTAAATGTGAGTACTGTAAATGTGCGTACTATAAATGGGCATACTGTAAATGTGTGTACTGTAAATGTTACTGTAAATGTGCATACTGTAAA
>NC_137114.1:53114841-53132341 GCF_949357685.1 Gobio gobio
GAGGCCGACGATAATCGCTTTTACTGATAATTTTCCCGATATTTAAGCATTTTTCCTTAATTTATTATTATTTTTGTAACATTGGATCCACTGTCACACAGAATTTACCAGTAATAATTAATCTAAAAATTAGAGGCCGACCGATAATCGGTTTTACTGATGATTTTCCCGATATTTAAGCATTTTTCCTTAATTTAATATTATTTTTGATATATATGATCCACTGTCAAAAGCATTTACCAGTAATAAATAATCCAAAAATTAGAGGCAGACCGATAATCGGTTTTACTGATGATTTTCCCGATTTTTAAGCATTTTTTCTTAATTAAATAATGTTTTGTAATATTGGATCCCCCATTAAACCAATATTTTGTAAAAATTTGAGTCCAACCGATAATATTTTTCAGATATGAGAATTTTTCCTTAAATTATATTGTTTTTGTAATATTGGATCCACCATTAAACAGCATTTACCAGTAATAAATACTCTAAAAATTCATCAACCGATAATATTTTTCAGATTTTTAAGCATTTTTCCTTCATCGGATATCGGTTTTGTAATATCGGATCCCCTGAATTACACACAAGACTCCTTATTCCTGATTTTAAGTCCAAGACTCAATACACTACAGTTGTCTTTACCTATTAGTCTAATAAACAACACCTAAACCTTCATTTGAAATGGTAGTTGTTTTTTTTATGTAAACATCGTTCATATTATTGCTGCTGTTGTATGTTTTTCATATAACAGCAGCAATAATATGAACAATGTTTACATGTGTTTATTGAGATACAAAGATAAAATTGAACATTAAATAAATATCGGTTCTGCATATCGGTTATCAGACACTTACAAATAATCGGTATCAGTTCTTTAAAAAAAAAATACGATAGAGATCTCAAACATTTCCCATCAAACTCTCTGAAGATCCTAAGACCTGTGCTGCTTAAACTCTTGAGTGTCCTGCATGAGCCGCCTCTGAGTGATAATGTGTGTGTGTGTGTGTGTGTGTGTGTGTGTGTGTGTGTGTGTGTGTGCTCTCTCCCGCAGGTGTAGCGCCCGTCACCTGGCACATCCTCGCCGCGTTTGGCTGCTATCCCAGGGTTCTTGGCAGGGCAGCCATATTGTGATGATAAAAATAGCCCCTCTCAGTCCCGGCGTTTGGGTCTGGTGGCGATTAGAGGTTTCTCTGAGCGATCAGGAGAGGTGAGATCTCCCGCCGGAGCGAAGGCCTTCCTGTGACTGACTCTGACTCAATCAATACTGGAAACATAGCAGATATTAAAAGAGCTCATGTTCAACACCTTTACAGCGTTGACACACATTTTCTGTCCTCTCTCTGATGCTCAGAATCTAAGTCAGCGTTTTATTTCCAGTCCTGGTCATGCCAGCCCTACATTAAATCATGCATAATCTGAATTATGCACAATAAGATCTTAATAAAACACACGAGTATGCATGTCTAATTAGATTTAAATGAATATTTTCTAATGACAAACATGTAAACATCACATTAACTAACATTTATATTTATAAATACATGTTTAATTTACATTATACAGTACTTTTTAAAAGTTTGGGATTGTGATCAAAAATACAGTAAAAATAGTGAAATATTATTATAATGTAGATCAGCTGTTCTCTATGTGAATATATAGTGAAGTGTAATTTATTCCTGTGATCAAAGCTGAATTTATCATCATTACTCCAGTCTTCAGTGTCACATGACCCTTCAATAATCATGAATAATATGAGGATTTGATGCTCAACAAACATTTATGATTATTATCAATGTTTTTTGTAGAAACCGTGATGCACTACCATTCAAAAGTATGGAATAAAATACCCCCCCCCCAAAAAAAAATACTTGTATTCATCAAGGATGCATTAAATTAATAAAAAGTGACAGTAAAGACATTTATTAAGATATTTATAATATAATTTAAGATCCAGTCTGTCCTAACGTAATGTAACGTAATCTCCATACTCCTTATGATATGTATATTTTAAATAATATTTAAAAAAAATTCCACCCATCCAAGTGAAAATTGCATAATTAATGATGAAATAATATTTTCATTAATAGTACAAAATATTAAAATAATTGTATAATTCCTTATAAAATATAATTTAATAATTTAATTAATTGTAAAAAATATTAAAATAATTGTACAATTCCTTATAAAATATAATTTAATATTTTAATTAATAGTAAAAAATATTTAAATAATTATACAATTCCTTATAAAATATAATTTAATATTTTAGTTAATAGTAAAAAATATCAAAATAATTGTACAATTCCTTATAAAATATAATTTAATATTTTAATTAATAGTAAAAAATATTACAATAATTTTACAATTCCTTATAAAATATAATTTAATATTTTAATTAATAGTATAAAATATTAAAATAATTGTATAATTCCTTATAAAATATAATTTAATATTTTAATTAATAGTAAGATATTAAAATAATTGTATAATACCTTATAAAATATAATTTAATATTTTAATTAATGGTAAAAAATATTAAAATAATTGTATAATTCCTTATAAAATATAATTTAATATTTTCATTAATAGTAAGATATTAAAATAATTGTATAATACCTTATAAAATATAATTTAATATTTTAGTTAATAGTAAAAAATATCAAAATAATTGTACAATTCCTTATAAAATATAATTTAATATTTTAATTAATAGTATAAAATATTAAAATAATTGTATAATTCCTTATAAAATATAATTTAATATTTTAGTTAATAGTAAAAAATATCAAAATAATTGTACAATTCCTTATAAAATATAATTTAATATTTTAATTAATAGTAAGATATTAAAAAAGACTGTACAATTCCTTATAAAATATAATTTAATATTTTCATTAATAGTAAAAAATATTAAAATGACTGTACAATTCCTTATAAAATATAATTTAATATTTTCATTAATAATACAAATATTAAAATAATTCCTTATAATAAGGAATAAATTATAATACATTTTAAAATAATTAATTAATTAAAAGAACTGAATTTAAATAAAAATAATTGTATTTTTATTCTAAATAATAATAATTAATATTTATTAATTATTATTAATTAATTATATAATTATTAATATTATTTTAACTAATAATTAAATTATTTAATTCAAACAATTACAAATATTTTACCTTTAGGATGAATTATCAGTGTTGAAAACGGTAAAAATTTTGATATATACATTTTTTTTCATGATTCTTTGATGATTTTGTAACATTATAAACGTCTTTACTGTCACTTTTGATCAGTTTAATGCATCCTCGCTGAATAAAAGCCTTCATTTCTTCAACTCTTCCCCCGAACACTAGTGTATTCTTGTTTGAAAGTAGCGTGGTCATCATATTTCCGAGATTCATTATGCATGTATGAATTCAGTAAAGCACACAAATATGAACTGGAGTGTACAGTCGGTCAGCACTCCTCGTATCAAAGGGCCAATTAATGCTCAATCTGAATCTCTGAGTCCATCAGCACTTTCCCTCTCTGACCCCAGGCGGACACATGGGCGACCCCTGCACGCCTGCGCTGAGCAGAGGTCAGAGGTCACGACCCTGCTGACAGAGTTTACAACTAATGCTTTTTATACGAATTAGCACTAGTCTATTAAAAGCCACTAAGTGAAGAGTTACAGGGCGAGCTCCTAGTACTAGTGAAGAATTAATGACACACATGGACTCTGGTGTGCAATAAATGTTATTTATGAGGGTTTTTGATAAAGATGGATTTATATATATAGATGTTGGGCTCTATCAGCCATGCATCAGGGTTTCTAATAAGGCTCTAATGGCAGCGGTGGGGAGAGATGATCACTGTTTTATTAAGGAGAAGTCCCGCAGTATAAGAAGCATGTGCTGGGCTTTGGCTTCGGAGAACCGGTGGGCCGCGCTGAAGTTTCTCCTCAGATCACACAGATCTGCTTTTGATCTGATTTTAAGTGTTGCCTGGGCTGAAACGCCTCATGTTGGCCTGTCCCGAGATGAAGCTTTGCTGCAGTGTGTAATGAGAGCCGTCTGAGAGCTTTGATTAATGACTTTCATTCACCAAACTCCAATGGCCGCTGTAAGACGCACTGTAAAGCTGTCGACTAGCGCGCTAGCGGTGTTTCTGTGGCATCTGTGCGAGAGTCACATGTGCTGGTGTCAGTCAAAATCACAAAACAAGCATGAGTGCAGTCGGCCGACATCTGAGGAGCCGTCTCACAGGCAATCACACATTCATGAGGAACTCAACGCATCACGCCCACAATGCTGCTTCGCTTCAACACAAATATGGACAAACCCAAGCTTTGGGTTAAACTTTTGTTTAAAAAATTTAACCCAATGATAACCCATATTTGGGTTGAAACAATGATTGTTTTTGTCCATATTTGACCCAAATTTGGGTTGAAACAACCCAACATTTAATAAACATTTGACACAATGGTTGAGTTTCTCCATATTTGAGTTGAAACAATCCAACAACCAAACATTTAACACAAATTTGACCCAATGGTTGAGTTTGTCCATATTTGGGTTGAAACAACCCAACGTTTAATAAAAAATTGACCCAATGGTCGAGTTTATCCATATTTGACCCAAATTTGAGTTGAAACAACCAAACATTTTATTGCAAAATTTGACCCAATGTTTGAGTTTGTCCATATTTGACCCAAATTTGAGTTGAAACAACCCAACATTTAACACAAATTTGACCCAATGGTCGAGTTTGTCCATAATTGACCCAAATTTGAGTTGAAACAACCCAACGTTTAATACAAATTTACCCAATGGTCAAGTTTATCCATATTTGACCCAAATTTGAGTTGAAACAACCAAACATTTAATAAAAATTTGACCCAATGTTTGAGTTTGTCCATATTTGACCCAAATTTGAGTTGAAACAACCAAACAATTAATAAAAATTTGACCCAATGGTTGAGTTTGTCCATATTTGGGTTGAAACAACCCAACATTTAATAAAAAAATGTACCCAATGGTTGAGTTTGTCCATATTTGACCCAAATTTGAGTTGAAACAATCCAACAACCAAACATTTAACACAAATTTGACCCAATGGTTGAGTTTGTCCATATTTGGGTTGAAAAAACCCAACGTTTAATAAAAAATTGACCCAATGGTCGAGTTTATCCATATTTGACCCAAATTTGAGTTGAAACAACCAAACATTTTATTGCAAAATTTGACCCAATGTTTGAGTTTGTCCATATTTGACCCAAATTTGAGTTGAAACAACCCAACATTTAACACAAATTTGACCCAATGGTTGAGTTTGTCCATATTTGACCCAAATTTGAGTTGAAACAACCCAACATTTAACACAAATTTGACCCAATGGTTGAGTTTGTCCATATTTGACCAACATTTGGGTTGAAACAACCCAACGTTTAATAAAAATTTACCCAATGGTTGAGTTTATCCATATTTGACCCAAATTTGAGTTGAAACAACCAAACATTTTATTTCAAAATTTGACCCAATGGTTGAGTTTGTCCATATTTGACCCAAATTTGAGTTGAAACAACCCAACATTTAACACAAATTTGACCCAATGGTTGAGTTTGTCCATATTTGGGTTGAAACAACCAAACATTTAATAAAAATTTGACCCAATGTTTGAGTTTGTCCATATTTGACCCAAATTTGAGTTGAAACAACCAAACAATTAATAAAAATTTGACCCAATGGTTGAGTTTGTCCATATTTGGGTTGAAACAACCCAACATTTAATAAAAAAATGTACCCAATGGTTGAGTTTGTCCATATTTGACCCAAATTTGAGTTGAAACAATCCAACAACCAAACATTTAACACAAATTTGACCCAATGGTTGAGTTTGTCCATATTTGGGTTGAAAAAACCCAACGTTTAATAAAAAATTGACCCAATGGTCGAGTTTATCCATATTTGACCCAAATTTGAGTTGAAACAACCAAACATTTTATTGCAAAATTTGACCCAATGTTTGAGTTTGTCCATATTTGACCCAAATTTGAGTTGAAACAACCCAACATTTAACACAAATTTGACCCACTGGTTGAGTTTGTCCATATTTGACCCAAATTTGAGTTGAAACAACCCAACATTTAACACAAATTTGACCCAATGGTTGAGTTTGTCCATATTTGACCAACATTTGGGTTGAAACAACCCAACGTTTAATAAAAATTTACCCAATGGTTGAGTTTATCCATATTTGACCCAAATTTGAGTTGAAACAACCAAACATTTTATTTCAAAATTTGACCCAATGGTTGAGTTTGTCCATATTTGACCCAAATTTGAGTTGAAACAACCCAACATTTAACACAAATTTGACCCAATGGTTGAGTTTGTCCATATTTGGGTTGAAACAACCAAACATTTAATAAAAATTTGACCCAATGTTTGAGTTTGTCCATATTTGACCCAAATTTGAGTTGAAACAACCAAACAATTAATAAAAATTTGACCCAATGGTTGAGTTTGTCCATATTTGGGTTGAAACAACCCAACATTTAATAAAAAAATGTACCCAATGGTTGAGTTTGTCCATATTTGACCCAAATTTGAGTTGAAACAATCCAACAACCAAACATTTAACACAAATTTGACCCAATGGTTGAGTTTGTCCATATTTGGGTTGAAAAAACCCAACGTTTAATAAAAAATTGACCCAATGGTCGAGTTTATCCATATTTGACCCAAATTTGAGTTGAAACAACCAAACATTTTATTGCAAAATTTGACCCAATGTTTGAGTTTGTCCATATTTGACCCAAATTTGAGTTGAAACAACCCAACATTTAACACAAATTTGACCCAATGGTTGAGTTTGTCCATATTTGACCCAAATTTGAGTTGAAACAACCCAACATTTAACACAAATTTGACCCAATGGTTGAGTTTGTCCATATTTGACCAACATTTGGGTTGAAACAACCCAACGTTTAATAAAAATTTACCCAATGGTTGAGTTTATCCATATTTGACCCAAATTTGACCCAATGGTTGAGTTTGTCCATATTTGACCCAAATTTGAGTTGAAACAACCCAACATTTAACACAAATTTGACCCAATGGTTGAGTTTGTCCATATTTGGGTTGAAACAACCCAACATTTAATAAAAAATTTGACCCAATGGTTGAGTTCGTCCATATTTGACCAACATTTGGGTTGAAACAAATGTTTAATCCCACCGACTGATTCATTCAGTGAGGAAACAAGTGACTTTCTGAGCGTGTCGTTGAATCATTCGCTCAACCGGCTGGTCTAGATTAAACACACAGGATGTGACGACACGCGACACGAGCAGCGAAGGCAGGATCCATTATTGCCCTTCTCCAGAGGGGAATCACTACAGTTTTATGTGCAGTCTCTGCAGAGGTGGGATCTCTAAACTCTCTCGACGGCGCAGCTGCCATTAACCAGCCATGAACATGCCCACTTTGATCATCACTATGCCCACAACGCTCATTAGACGAGACTCAGAGACCAGGGAGCATCTGATGTTATAAATGAGGATTAAATCTGTGCGGCGGCTGAAAATCATTACCGCAGATACAATCAGAGGCATAATCTCCAGGAAAATGAGCTTGTGTGATAAATATGCCATCATTTATATTCCAATAGATCTCCCTCATGAATATTTATAAGAAATAATGCCTGGGATATGGGGGCGAATTGTTCAAGAATTTGGAGAGCTCTTCATATGAGACCAAAGCACGGCCAAAGCACAGATTTAATCAAACATTCCTTACACAACCCAGAGGTTTTCCTAACAGAGACATTAACGGAAGAATAGATGAGCTTTTAAACATAAAGAGAGCTTTTGAATATGAAAGGGAATCATTTTAAACACTATAAAACAGCCGCCTCATTTTTAAAAAGTATAATCAACTTGGATGTTCAACTTAAATTACATTAAACTGACAAAAATGAGTCGAAACTTGTATAACTTGTGTATAAAGTTGAAGTTATTTTGATGAGTTAAAGTATTAAATGTATTAAACCACATGTTGTCATAACTTACTGATCATATAATCGCAGGTTTTCGACGTCATGCACACAATAATAAACATCGACCTTTAAGGAAATTCAATGAGTCTAAAATAAAACCTGTTGCAAATGCAGACGCTTGGAGAAGCTGATGAAGCTGCAGATGTGAAGTTGTGACACCTTGGATTTATGAGTTGAGTGAACTTAACATTTTAAGGGGAACACAAACTACATTTTTTAAGTTGAAACAATTTTGGATGGATGGATGGAAAGATGAAAGAATGATAGATAAATAGATAGATGGATGGATGGATAGATGGATAGATGGATAGATGATGGATGGATAGATAGATGAAAGAACGATAGATACATATATAGATGGATGAAAAGAATGATAGATAGATAGATAGATAGATAGATAGATAGATAGATAGATAGATAGATAGATAGATAGATAGATAGATAGATAGATAGATAGATAGATAGATAGATAGATGATGGATGGATGGATGGATAGATAGATGAAAGAACGATAGATACATATATAGATGGATGGAAAGAATGATAGATACGTAGATAGATGGATGGATGGATGGATAGATAGATGGAAAGAATGATAGATACGTAGATGGATGGATGGATAGATGGATGGAAAGAATGATAGATACATAGATGGATGGATGATAGATAGATAGAACGATATATACGTAGATGGATGGATGGAAAGAACAATCGATACATAGATGGATGGAAAGAACGATAAATACGTAGATGGATAGAAAGAATGATAAATACGTAGATGGATGGATGGATGGATGGATGAATGGATGGATGGAAAGAACGATAAATACGTAGATGGATGGATGGATGGATGGATATAGATAGATAGATAGATAGATAGATAGATAGATAGATAGATAGATAGATAGATAGATAGATAGATAGATAGATAGATAGATAGATAGATGGATGGATGGATGGATGGATGGATGGATGGATGGATGGATGGATGGATGGATGGATGGATGGATGGATGGATGGATGGATGGATGGATGGATGGATGGATGGATGGATGGATGGATGGATGGATGGATGGATGGATGGATGGATGGATGGAAAGAACGATAAATACGTAGATGGATGGATGGATGGATATAGATAGATAGATAGATAGATAGATAGATAGATAGATAGATAGATAGATAGATAGATAGATAGATAGATAGATAGATGGATGGATGGATGGATGGATGGATGGATGGATGGATGGATGGATGGATGGATGGAAAGAATGATAAATACGTAGATGGATGGAAAGAATGATAAATACGTGGATGGATGGATGGATGGATGGATGGATGGAAAGAATGATAAATACGTGGATGGATGGATGGATGGATGGAAAGAACGATAAATACGTGGATGGATGGATGGATGGATGGATGGATGGATGGAAAGAACGATAAATACGTAGATGGATGGAAAGAATGATAAATACGTGGATGGATGGATGGATGGATGGATGGATGGATGGAAAGAACGATAAATACGTAGATGGATGGAAAGAATGATAAATACGTGGATGGATGGATGGATGGATGGATGGATGGATGGATGGATGGATGGATAGATAGATAGATAGATAGATAGATAGATAGATAGATAGATAGATAGATAGATAGATAGATAGATAGATAGATAGATATCCTGAACAATAGATACGTAGATGGTTGGATGGATAGAACAATAGATACGTAGATGGATGGAGGGATAGATGGATGGAAAGAACAATAGATGCGTAGATAGATGGATGGATGGAAAGAACAATAGATGCGTATATGGATGGATGGATGGATAGATGGATTGAAAGAATGATAGATGTGTAGATGGATGGAAAGAACGAAAATACGTAGATGGATGGAGGGATAGATGGATGGAAAGAATGATAAATGCATAGATAGATAGATAGATAGATAGATAGATAGATAGATAGATAGATAGATAGATAGATAGATAGATAGATAGATAGATAGATAGATAGATAGATAGATAGATAGATAGATAGATAGATAGATAGATAGATAGATAGATAGATAGATATCCTGCATCTACAACTGGAATTCATGCAGCAAAAACTTGCAAAACTGTAAATTAAATCAAGATTATTGGAAAAACTGTTCAATGTATAAAAATAAAGTAAGAGATTGTGGCGAATTAAAAGTGAAATGTGAAGTTGTACTTGCGACACCTTGGAAATATGAGTTGATTATTGAAGGCAGCACAAACTAAATCTGTTAAGTTGAAAGCATGTTTTAAAGTGTGTGTTTCACGAGAGAGTTTCGATAGAGGGAAAGTGTGTGTTCCAGAGTAAACGTTAGACTTCTCAATCTCAGAGTACGATTCAAAAACACAACACACTCTGAAGCAGCTCCAGCTCAGACGCTAGAGAGTGTGTTCACACACACACACACCGCGTTCACCACATCTGACATGAGCGTCTTTCATCCCTCCATCATGTCCTCCTCAATCAGACGAGCTATTCATCCCAGCGCTTCATCTTTTCATCTCTTTATCTTTCCGAGGGCTCTGGGAAGAACGGGCTACATTCATTTCCTAATTGCCATGCTCAAATTCAGCATTCAGCGTGTTCTATTCCTGTCCCAGAAGCTGAGGAGCTCTCTGACATCCGGAGTGTGTGAAGGGCGACGTCACACGGGCTGAGTCTGAGACTCCCAGACCATAACCCGGAGAACTGGGATCAGAGCTTCAGCTGCTGCGGTCAGCAAACGCTGCTCCTGGATCAGCTGCTTCAGGGCTGATGTGCTGTTTCTGCCGTCAAACTGCTGTTAGTACTTGTTTCAGAACGTTCCGAAAGCGTTTAAAACAACATTCTCAGAACGCTTGCTAAGTTCTAAAATGGAACTTTCCCTTGAGATCCGCATAACCAAGAGAAAACGCTTTAGAAGATTTTTAAAAACTTGACCATACACACACGTGAGCCGAGAAGAGCACTTTTACATAACTTACCATTTTAAGGCAGAACAAACTAAAATTTTTAAGTTGAAACAATTGATAGATGGATGGATAGATGGATGGAAAGAACGATAGATGCGTAGATCAATGGAAAGAACGGTATATGCGTAGATGGATGGAAGGATGGATAGATAGATGGATGATGGGAAGAACAATAGATACGTAGATGGATGGAGGGATAGATGGATGGAAAGAACAATAGATACGTAGATGGATGGAGGGATAGATGGATGGAAAGAACAATAGATACGTAGATGGATGGAGGGATAGATGGATGATGGGAAGAACAATAGATACGTAGATGGATGGAGGGATAGATGGATGGAAAGAACAATAGATACGTAGATGGATGGATGGATGGATGGATGGATGGAAAGAACAATAGATGCGTAGATGGATGGAGGGATAGATGGATGGAAAGAACAATAGATGTGTAGATGGATGGAGGGATAGATGGATGGAAAGAACAATAGATGCGTAGATGGATGGAGGGATAGATGGATGGAAAGAACAATAGATGCGTAGATGGATGGAGGGATAGATGGATGGAAAGAACAATAGATGTGTAGATGGATGGAGGGATAGATGGATGGAAAGAACAATAGATGCGTAGATGGATGGAGGGATAGATGGATGGAAAGAACAATAGATGTGTAGATGGATGGAGGGATAGATGGATGGAAAGAACAATAGATGTGTAGATGGATGGAGGGATAGATGGATGGAAAGAACAATAGATGTGTAGATGGATGGAGGGATAGGTGGATGGAAAGAACAATAGATGCGTAGATGGATGGAGGGATAGATGGATGGAAAGAACAATAGATACATAGATGGATGAAGGGATAGACGGATGGAAAGAACAGTAGATGCGTATAGAGATGGGTGATGGAAAGAACAATAGATACGTAGATGGATGGAGGGATAGATGGATGGAAAGAACAATAGATGCGTAGATAGATGGATGGATGGAAAGAACAATAGATTCGTATATGGATGGATGGATGGATAGATGGATTGAAAGAATGATAGATGTGTAGATGGATGGATAGAACGATATATGCGTAGATGGATGGATGGATAGATGGATGATGGGAAGAACAATAGATACGTAGATGGATGGAGGGATAGATGGATGATGGGAAGAACAATAGATACGTAGATGGATGGATGGATGGATGGATGGATGGATGGATGGAAAGAACAATAGATGTGTAGATGGATGGAGGGATAGATGGATGGAAAGAACAATAGATGCGTAGATGGATGGAGGGATAGATGGATGGAAAGAACAATAGATGTGTAGATGGATGGAGGGATAGATGGATGGAAAGAACAATAGATACGTAGATGGATGGAGGGATAGATGGATGGAAAGAACAATAGATGCGTAGATGGATGGAGGGATAGATGGATGGAAAGAACAATAGATGTGTAGATGGATGGAGGGATAGATGGATGGAAAGAACAATAGATGCGTAGATGGATGGAGGGATAGATGGATGGAAAGAACAATAGATGTGTAGATGGATGGAGGGATAGATGGATGGAAAGAACAATAGATGTGTAGATGGATGGAGGGATAGGTGGATGGAAAGAACAATAGATGCGTAGATGGATGGAGGGATAGATGGATGGAAAGAACAATAGATA
Organism: Gobio gobio; assembly: GCF_949357685.1. Lineage (NCBI taxonomy): Eukaryota > Metazoa > Chordata > Actinopteri > Cypriniformes > Gobionidae > Gobio > Gobio gobio. The sequence goes on from NC_137114.1 coordinate 53,127,557, forward strand.
CATAGATGGATGAAGGGATAGACGGATGGAAAGAACAGTAGATGCGTATAGAGATGGGTGATGGAAAGAACAATAGATACGTAGATGGATGGAGGGATAGATGGATGGAAAGAACAATAGATGCGTAGATAGATGGATGGATGGAAAGAACAATAGATTCGTATATGGATGGATGGATGGATAGATGGATTGAAAGAATGATAGATGTGTAGATGGATGGATAGAACGATATATGCGTAGATGGATGGATGGATGGAAAGAACAATAGATACGTAGATGGATAGAGGGATAGATGGATGGAAAGAACAATAGAAACGTAGATGGATAGAGGGATAGATGGATGGAAAGAACAATAGAAACGTAGATGGATGGATATAAAGATGGATGGAAAGAACGAAAATACGTAGATGGATGGAAGGATGAATAGATAGATGGATGATGGAAAGAACAATAGATACGTAGATGGATGGAGGGATAGATGGATGGAAAGAATGATAAATGCATAGATAGATAGATAGATAGATAGATAGATAGATAGATAGATAGATAGATAGATAGATAGATAGATAGATAGATAGATAGATAGATAGATAGATAGATAGATAGATAGATAGATAGATGTGGAAACTGCTGACTAGATCAGTCTTTGTGTTGTGTTGGTTATCTCGTTGTTGAATATTCATGAGGGTAAATAAACTCATGCAGTCTCTCTCTCTCTCTCTCTCTCTCTCTCTCTCTCTCTCTCTCTCTCTCTCTCCTCCTGTGACTCCAGCACTGATATATTCACATATGCATGAAAGATAAAAACAGAAGGAGGCTTCTTCATGTCCTTTCTCTGGCTGGGTTAACTCAAGCGCTGAGTGTAAACGCCCAGAGAAATGCAGTCGCTCTTACTCAAAGCTTACTCTCCTGGTGTATGTGTCACAGACCGCTCTTACTCAAAGCTTACTCTCCTGGTGTATGTGTCACAGACCGCTCTTACTCAAAGCTTACTCTCCTGGTGTATGTGTTACAGACCACACTTACTCAAAGCTAACTCTCCTGCTCTATGAGTCACAGACCGCTCTTACTCAAAGCTTACTTTCCTGGTGTATGTGTTACAGACCGCTCTTACTCAAAGCTTACTCTCCTGGTGTATGTGTTACAGACTGCTCTTACTCAAAGCTTACTCTCCTGGTGTATGTGTTACAGACCGCTCTTACTCAAAGCTTACTCTCCTGGTGTATGTGTCACAGACCGCTCTTACTCAAAGCTTACTCTCCTGCTGTATGTGTCACAGACTGCTCTTACTCAAAGCTTACTCTCCTGGTGTATATGTCACAGACCGCTCTTACTCAAAGCTTACTCTCCTGGTGTATGTGTCACAGACCGCTCTTTCTCAAAGCTTACTCTCCTGGTGCATGTGTTACAGACCGCTCTTACTCAAAGCTTACTCTCCTGGTGTATGTGTCACAGACCGCTCTTTCTCAAAGCTTACTCTCCTGGTGTATGTCTTACAGACTGCTCTTACTCAAAGCTAACTCTCCTGGTGTATGTGTTACAGAGCGCTCTTTCTCAAAGCTTACTCTCCTGCTGTATGTGTCACAGACCGCTCTTACTCAAAGCTTACTCTCCTGGTGTATGTGTCACAGACCGCTCTTACTCAAAGCTTACTCTCCTGGTGTATGTGTTACAGACCGCTCTTACTCAAAGCTTACTCTCCTGGTGTATGTGTTACAGACCGCTCTTACTCAAAGCTTACTCTCCTGGTGTATGTGTTACAGACCGCTCTTACTCAATGCTTACTCTCCTGGTGTATGTGTTACAGACCGCTCTTACTCAAAGCTTACTCTCCTGGTGTATGTGTCACAGACCGCTCTTACTCAAAGCTTACTCTCCTGGTGTATGTGTTACAGACCGCTCTTACTCAAAGCTTACTCTCCTGGTGTATGTGTTACAGACCGCTCTTACTCAAAGCTTACTCTCCTGGTGTATGTGTTACAGACCGCTCTTACTCAAAGCTTACTCTCCTGGTGTATGTGTCACAGACCGCTCTTACTCAAAGCTTACTCTCCTGGTGTATGTGTCACAGACCGCTCTTACTCAAAGCTTACTCTCCTGGTGTATGTGTTACAGACCGCTCTTACTCAAAGCTTACTCTCCTGGTGTATGTGTTACAGACCGCTCTTACTCAATGCTTACTCTCCTGGTGTATGTGTTACAGACCGCTCTTACTCAAAGCTTACTCTCCTGGTGTATGTGTTACAGACCGCTCTTACTCAAAGCTTACTCTCCTGGTGTATGTGTTACAGACCGCTCCAACTCAAAGCTAACTCTCCTGGTGTATGTGTCACAGACCGCTCTAACTCAAAGCTTACTCTCCTGATGTATGTGTCACAGACCGCTCTTACTCAAAGCTTACTCTCCTGGTGTATGTGTCACAGACCGCTCTTACTCAAAGCTAACTCTCCTGGTGTATGTGTCACAGACCGCTCTTACTCAGAGCTTACTCTCCTGGTGTATGTGTCACAGATCGCTCTTACTCAAAGCTTACTCTCCTGGTGTATGTGTTACAGACCGCTCTTACTCAAAGCTAACTCTCCTGGTGTATGTGTCACAGACCGCTCTTACTCAAAGCTTACTCTCCTGGTGTATGTGTTACAGACCGCTCTTACTCAAAGCTAACTCTCCTGGTGTATGTGTCACAGACCGCTCTTACTCAAAGCTTACTCTCCTGGTGTATGTGTTACAGACCGCTCTTACTCAAAGCTTACTCTCCTGGTGTATGTGTCACAGACCGCTCTTACTCAAAGCTAACTCTCCTGGTGTATGTGTCACAGACCGCTCTTACTCAAAGCTTACTCTCCTGCTGTATGTGTTACAGACCGCTCTTACTCAAAGCTTACTCTCCTGGTGTATGTGTTACAGACCGCTCTTACTCAAAGCTTACTCTCCTGGTGTATGTGTTACAGACCGCTCTTACTCAAAGCTCACTCTCCTGGTGTATGTGTTACAGACCGCTCTAACTCAAAGCTAACTCTCCTGGTGTATGTGTCACAGACCGCTCTAACTCAAAGCTTACTCTCCTGATGTATGTGTCACAGACCGCTCTTACTCAAAGCTTACTCTCCTGGTGTATGTGTCACAGACCGCTCTTACTCAAAGCTAACTCTCCTGGTGTATGTGTCACAGACCGCTCTTACTCAAAGCTTACTCTCCTGGTGTATGTGTCACAGATCGCTCTTACTCAAAGCTTACTCTCCTGGTGTATGTGTTACAGACCGCTCTTACTCAAAGCTAACTCTCCTGGTGTATGTGTCACAGACCGCTCTTACTCAAAGCTTACTCTCCTGGTGTATGTGTTACAGACCGCTCTTACTCAAAGCTAACTCTCCTGGTGTATGTGTCACAGACCGCTCTTACTCAAAGCTTACTCTCCTGGTGTATGTGTTACAGACCGCTCTTACTCAAAGCTTACTCTCCTGGTGTATGTGTCACAGACCGCTCTTACTCAAAGCTAACTCTCCTGGTGTATGTGTCACAGACCGCTCTTACTCAAAGCTTACTCTCCTGCTGTATGTGTTACAGACCGCTCTTACTCAAAGCTTACTCTCCTGGTGTATGTGTTACAGACCGCTCTTACTCAAAGCTTACTCTCCTGGTGTATGTGTTACAGACCGCTCTTACTCAAAGCTCACTCTCCTGGTGTATGTGTCACAGACCGCTCTTACTCAAAGCTAACTCTCCTGGTGTATGTGTCACAGACCGCTCTTACTCAAAGCTAACTCTCCTGGTGTATGTGTCACAGACCGCTCTTACTCAAAGCTAACTCTCCTGGTGTATGTGTCACAGACCGCTCTTACTCAAAGCTAACTCTCCTGGTGTATGTGTCACAGACCGCTCTTACTCAAAGCTTACTCTCCTGCTGTATGTGTTACAGACTGCTCTTACTCAAAGCTCACTCTCCTGGTGTATGTGTTACAGACCGCTCTTACTCAAAGCTTACTCTCCTGCTGTATGTGTCACAGACCGCTCTTACTCAAAGCTTACTCTCCTGGTGTATGTGTCACAGACCGCTCTTACTCAAAGCTTACTCTCCTGCTGTATGTGTTACAGACCGCTCTTACTCAAAGCTCACTCTCCTGGTGTATGTGTCACAGACCGCTCTTACTCAAAGCTTACTCTCCTTGTGTATGTGTCACAGACCGCTCTTACTCAAAGCTTACTCTCCTGCTGTATGTGTCACAAACTGCTCTTACTCAAAGCTTACTCTCCTGGTGTATGTGTTACAGACCGCTCTTACTCAAAGCTTACTCTCCTGCTGTATGTGTCACAGACTGCTCTTACTCAAAGCTTACTCTCCTGGTGTATGTGTTACAGACCGCTCTTACTCAAAGCTTACTCTCCTGCTGTATGTGTTACAGACCGCTCTTACTCAAAGCTTACTCTCCTGCTGTATGTGTCACAGACCGCTCTTACTCAAAGCTTACTCTCCTGGTGTATGTGTTACAGACCGCTCTTACTCAAAGCTTACTCTCCTGCTGTATGTGTCACAGACCGCTCTTACTCAAAGCTTACTCTCCTGGTGTATGTGTTACAGACCGCTCTTACTCAAAGCTTACTCTCCTGGTGTATGTGTTACAGACCGCTCTTACTCAAAGCTTACTCTCCTGCTGTATGTGTCACAGACCGCTCTTACTCAAAGCTTACTCTCCTGGTGTATGTGTTACAGACCGCTCTTACTCAAAGCTTACTCTCCTGGTGTATGTGTCACAGACCGCTCTTACTCAAAGCTTACTCTCCTGG
>NC_137114.1:53142341-53159841 GCF_949357685.1 Gobio gobio
TATTATATAAATGCAATATATTAATGTAATATTTAAATATATATTGAATATATAAATACAATATATTAATGCAATATTTAAATATATATTGAATATATAAATGCAATATTTTAATGACATATTTAAATATATATTGAATATATAAATACAATATATTAATGACATATTTAAATATATATTGAATATATAAATACAATATATTAATGCAATATTTAAATATATATTGATTATATATTATATAAATGTAATATATTAATGACATATTTAAATATATATTGAATATATAAATACAATATACTGATGCAATATTTAAATATATATTGAATATATAAATACAATATTTTAATGCCATATTTAAATTGAATATATAAATACAATATATTAATGCCATATTTAAATATATATTGAATATATAAATGCAATATATTAATGCAATATTTAAATATATATTGATTATATATTATATAAATACAATATATTAATGTAATATTTAAATATATATTGAATATATAAATACAATATATTAATGCAATATTTAAATATATATTGAATATATAAATACAATATTTTAATGCCATATTTAAATATATATTGAATATATAAATACAATATATTAATGTAATATTTAAATATATATTGAATATATAAATACAATATATTAATGCCATATTTAAATATATATTGAATATATAAATACAATATATTAATGCAATATTTAATATATATATATATATATATATATATATATATATATATATATATATATATATATATATATATATATATATATATATATATATATATATATATATATATATATATATATATATATATATATATATATGTAATAATTATAATCTTAACAACAAGAAGAAGAAGCTGCACAAGAAAATGTTGATAAATGACTGACTGAGGAAGCGCAAACTTGATAAGAAATGGAAATAAATATCCATAAACTGCTGTTTTTGCTTTCAGAGATAATTAATCATGAAGTATATTTGATAAGAGCTGCTCGGCTGGTCCGTCCCCGCTGAGCTTAAGCACCTTTACAATTCTGCTGCGATAATCAAGAAAACTTCTGCTAGCCGCCGCTTTAATAAAGCAGAGTTCGCTCGAGGCGTGTTTAAATCGCTTCAGAATATCAATTACTGCAATCTGATCTCGCTGCATTGAGCCTAAAACAAGAAGAGCTTTATTAACTTCCCTACAAACAGAGCCGGAGCCGGGATGAACAGGAGAGAGAGCCGGAGCAGGGACCCAACACAAACACACTCACACATTACCAACATGACCATGAAGATCCAGCCCATCTGATGAGTCTGAACATCTCTCTCGGGCTCCTGACACAGGTGAAGAGCAGAAGATCTCAGAACTGAGGCGGTGTAATTTTAACCTCCAACTGCAAGATTTCACGCGTTTTCTGTGAAATATCACACTTTAGGGCCTCCGACGGGTGTGTGTGCTTAATTGGTGCTTGAACAAGATGCAAAATGTGATCTTCATATTCTGTGTGAGAACACACGTCACTCTCACGTTCAGTCCCGGCTCACACACACACACACAGACGCGTTAAACATAAGACATAAGACATAAGACGTCACATGATCACTGAGAACGTATAGTTCCAGCCAGGCCACAGTTTTGGAGATGCTCTGACCCAGAGTCAAACTCACTCAAATCCTTACGCTTGCCCGTTTTTCCTGCTTCTAACACATCCACTCTGAGGACAAAATGTTCACTTGCTGCCTAATACACTCACCTAAAGGATTATTAGGAACACACACTAATACTGTGTTTGCCCCCCTTTCTCCTTCAGAACTGCTTTAATTCTACGTGGCATTGATTCAACAAGGTGCTGAAAGCATTCTTTAGAAATGTTGGCCATATTGATAGGAGAGCATCTGGCAGAGGTGGACAGTAACAAAGCACATTTACTTGAGTATCTGTACTTTACTGAAGGATTATTTTTTTAGGGAAACTTTTACTTTAACTTCACTACAGTTGAAAGACAAATATCGTACTTTTTACTCCACTACATTTCTATCAAGGTCCTCGAAGTCAAAAGTCGTTTCTGTAGCAGCTTTGCAAGTCAGTGGATGATTTTTTTTCTTCTTTAAAAGTTTTTTTTTGTTGTTGTTGCAAAATGTAAATGTCTGGGAGAAAGAGAAGCATAGACATATGGATGAATCTGAAAAAGCCTGATGAACGAGCTCAGTTCAGTCTGTTTGAGTCCTGAATACAGCTTTCTTTTGTGTTTTTTTCACAGACCAATACACACAAAATGTCAAAATTTTCATTTTGGAAAGTATTCACGTAAACAAAGTTGATTATGTCTTAAGTGAACGTAAACAGTTGGAGAAATATTGGATGTGTATCAGTGTGTTGGATTTGTGCATTCTGCCTTAAAGTGACAGCAGCTTTGTAAAAAGCTTTGTATCTTTTAAGTATTTAAATGAGTTCAAGGTGGTCGTATGCTAGCATGTCGGATGGAGCATCACTGACTGGCTTAAACCAGCATGGCATAGCGTGCATTTATACAATAATGCAATAATAATAAAATAATGCATTGACATAAAAAAGAAAATTTACTTTTGATACTTACGTACTTTTAAAAGCAAGTACTTCCGTACTTTTACTTAAGTAAAAATAGTTTTTAACAACTTTCACTTGTAACAGAGTAATATTTGACTAGTAGTACTTTTACTTTCACTCGAGTAATGGAGTTGTGTACTTTGTCCACCTCTGAGATCTGGTGACTGTGGCGGCCATTTTAGTTCAGTGAACTCATTGTCATGTTCAAGAAACCAATTTGAAATGATTGGAGCTTTGTGACGGTGCATTATCCTGCTGGAAGTAGCCATCAGAGGATGGGGACATGGTGCTCATAAAGGGATGGACATGGTCAGAAACAATGCTCAGGTAGGCCGTGGCATTTAAACCATGCCCAATTGGCACTAAGGGGCCTAAAGTGTGCCAAGAAAACATCCCCCACACCATTACACCACCACCACCAGCCTGCACAGTGGAAACAAGGCATGATGGATCCATGTTCTCATTCTGTTTACGCCAAATTCTGACTCTACCATCTGAATATCTCAACAGAGACCGAGACTCATCAGACCAGGCAACATTTTTCCAGTCTTCAACTGTCCAATTTTGGTGAGCTGGTGCAAATTGTCGCCTCTTTTTCCTCTTTGTAGTGGAGATGAGTGGTACCCGGTGGGGTCTTCTGCTGTTGTAGCCCATCCGCCTCAAGGTTGTGTGTGTTGTGGCTTCACAAATGCTTTGCTGCAGACCTCGGTTGTAACGAGTGGTTATTTCAGTCAAAGTTGCTCTTCTATCAGCTTGAATCAGTCGGCCCATTCTCCTCTGACCTCTAGCATCAACAAGGCATTTTCTCCCACAGGACTGCCGCATACTGGATGTTTTTCCTTTTCACACCATTCTCTGTAAACCCTAGAAATGGTTGTGCGTGAAAATCCCAGTAACTGAGCAGATTGTGAAATACTCAGACCGGCCCGTGTGAGCGATAACCTGAGCTGTGTTTGTATCTGCTGCACAGTAACGCGGTTTGGACACAGTCAGACGTGTCTTCATGTCTGTCGGCTCGCAGTGGAGGTGAAAATAGCCGAGAAAACTCCAGAGAGCGAAGACGGCGTCTCACAGCCTCAGATTTAGACCAACACCCCTCCTTGGTATTCCCACATTACAAAGATGAAACCCAAAGCCGGACCCTAGAATAGCCCAGCCACCCGAGAGCCCGAAACACGAACCAGAGACGGAACTCCTTCACACACACACACACACACACCGCTAGCCTGTCGATTACATCCGTGCCTGTTTACTGTCTCTGTAAATAACTGTTGACACAAATTTCGCTCTTGCTTGTGAAATGTTGCAGCTGCTGCAGATTAAAAATAACCCTGAGTGCAGATGCTCTGAGAAAAGAGCGTTTGACAAAAACATGTCCATATAATCTCACTCTAGTGTCCTGTGGAGTCTCACATATTATATATATCTCTCCTCACAACCTCTTATCTCCATAAATCATAATCATAACTATCGCCTGTGGGTTTTGCTAATATTTAGCCCATGAAAAGAGCTCGTGACTAAACCGTGCATCCCCATTGGCTCCTCGAACTGTCAGTCAAACCTCATGACTCCGCCCACCTCTATCATGAGTGAAGTGTCAGTGTGGAGCGTCTCTGCTTGTGTGCAATGCAATGGTAGATAGTAATATAACATATACTTTATTATCATATAGATTTCATTTTTGTATACATTATATAATTTTACACATTTAAAATGGCAAACAAGGTGTATAACAAATAATATCCCATACATGTATATTTGGTGCAAATTATTGAAATACATTTATATATATACTTTATATGAATGTGTTTGACAACATTAGTCTCCTGAGTTTCGATTGATGTGTGTAAGAATAACCGCTGAGCAATGATATTTTATTTATGATCGTAGTGTTTTCATGGGATCATTTCGCTTTATAGTTGCGGAGGGACTCGAAGACCTTGTGCTGAGAAAAATCTGCAGATTTCTACAGAGAACACACACACACACACACACACTCTCTCTCTCACACTACCACACACACACACACACACACACACTCACTCACACTACCACACACGCGCACACACACACACACACACACACACACACACACTCACACACACACACTCACACACACACACACACACACACACACACACACACACACACACACACACACACACACACACACACACACACACACACACACACACACACACTCACACACTCTCTCTTTCTCTCACTACCACACACACACACACACACTCACACACTCTCTCTTTCTCTCACTACCACACACACACACACACACTCTTTCTCACACTACCACACACACACACACACACAAACTCACACACACACACACACACACTCCTACTGAGATTAACTGAGCGAATGGAGAACGAGATATTACAGTTTTTTTTAAAGATTCTTAAAGAGAAAGAGAGATTCTGTTCTTCGCTTCTTCTCATCTGGACTAGAGAGGGATCAAACGTCATGTGACTGACCATGTGACCACAGCTGGTGGCCAGACGGGCGATTAGAGGAGACGACCCTCTCCTCCTCTTCCAGACGACACACACACACACACACACACACACACACACACTGCTGTAAAATGACCCGCAACATCTTCAGCGTTTCTGAAGTTACGCAGCATTAAAGTCCGAGTGCTTCATTAACACACACACACACACACACACACACACAGCTTATAAATCAGGTCCCATTCATGTGAAGGCAGTCGTGTTTTCCTGTTCTTCATACACACTTTATTTTGATAGTTAGACCGTCTGTTTAATATCTGATAACAGACATTATTAACTGTACAAAATTACTTTAATAAATAAACATCAGTCTTGACAGTCTTTGTACGGTTGCATGATCATTTGAAATAAAACCAAAATCGAAATTGTGCTTGTGGGTGTGTGAGTGTGTGTGTCAGATCATGTAGTGACAACACTGTGTGAGTGTGTGTGCGTGTGAGTGTGTGTGTGTAAGTGCATGCGTGTGTGTCTGTGTGTGCGTGTGTCTGTGCATGTGTGTGTGTCTGTGTGTGTGTGTGTGCCTGTGTGTGTGTGTGTGTGCGCGTCTGTGTGTGCGCGTGCGAGTGAGTGTGTGCATGCGTGTGTGTCTGTGTGTGCGTGTGTCTGTGCATGTGTGTGTGTCTGTGTGTGTGTGTGTGTGTGTGTGTGTGCCTGTGTGTGTGTGTGTGTGTGCGTGTGAGTGTGTGTGTGTGAGTGCATGCGTGTGTGTCTGTGTGTGCGTGTGTCTGTGCATGTGTGTGTGTCTGTGTGTGTGTGTGTGTGCCTGTGTGTGTGTGTGTGTGCGCGTCTGTGTGTGCGCGTGCGAGTGAGTGTGTGCATGCGTGTGTGTCTGTGTGTGTGTTTGTGTGTGTCTGTGTTTGCATGCGTGTGTGCCTGTGTGTGTCAGATCATGTAGTGACAACACTGTGTGAGTGTGTGTGCGTGTGAGTGTGTGTGTGAGTGCATGCGTGTGTGTGTGTGTCTGTGTGTGCGCGTGCGAGTGAGTGTGTGCATGCGTGTGTGTCTGTGTGTGTGTGTCTGTGTTTGCATGCGTGTGTGCCTGTGTGTGTCAGATCATGTAGTGACAACACTGTGTGAGTGTGTGTGCGTGTGAGTGTGTGTGTGTGAGTGCATGCGTGTGTGTGTGTGTCTGTGTGTGCGTGTGTCTGTGCATGTGTGTGTGTCTGTGTGTGTGTGTGTGAGCGTGTGTGCATGCGTGCGTGCCTGTGTGTGTGTGAGTGTGTGTGTCAGATCATGTAGTGACAACACTGTGTGAGTGTGTGTGCGTGTGAGTGTGTGTGAGTGCATGCGTGTGTGTCTGTGTGTGCGTGTGTCTGTGCATGTGTGTGTGTGTGTGTGTGAGCGTGTGTGCATGCGTGCGTGCCTGTGTGTGTGTGAGTGTGTGTGTCAGATCATGTAGTGACAACACTGTGTGAGTGTGTGTGCGTGTGAGTGTGTGTGTGTGAGTGCATGCGTGTGTGTCTGTGTGTGCGTGTGTCTGTGTGTGTGTGTGAGCGTGTGTGCATGCGTGCGTGCCTGTGTGTGTGTGTGTGCGCGTCTGTGTGTGTGTGCGCGTCTGTGTGTGTGTGCGCGTGCGAGTGAGTGTGTGCATGCGTGTGTGTCTGTGTGTGTGTTTGTGTGTGTCTGTGTGTGTCTGTGTTTGCATGCGTGTGTGCCTGTGTGTGTGTGTGCGTCTGTGTATGCGTGTGTGCCTGTGTGTGTGTGTGCGTCTGTGTGTGTGTGTGCTTCTGTGTGTGCGTGCGTGTGAGTGAGTGTGTGTGTCTGTGTGTGTGTGTGCATGCGTGTGTGCCTGTGTGTGTGTGTGTGTGCGTCTGTGTGTGTGTGTGCGTGTGAGTGAGTGTGTGTGTCTGTGTGTGTGTGTGCATGCGTGTGTGTGTCAGATCATGTAGTGACAACACTGTCATCTGAACAGGGCTTTGTAAAACTACAACGGCATTCAAATCAAATCAAACTAAAGCCAGTCCAACACACAATCACCTCAAACCATGCAGAAGAGACTCCACACCGCCTCAGGCAGAGAGAGAGAGAGAGAGAGAGAGAGAGAGAGAGAGAGAGAGAGAGAGAGAGAGAGAGAGAGAGAGAGAGAGAGAGAGAGAGAGAGAGAGAGAGAGAGAGAGAGAGAGAGAGAGAGAGAGAGAGAGAGAGAGAGAGAGAGAGAGAGAGAGAGAGAGAGAGAGAGAGAGAGAGAGAGAGAGAGAGAGAGAGAGAGAGATCCATCAATCCATCACTGCTCCTCAACTCTCGTCTCCTCATCCCAACACTTCCTCCTCCTCTCCAGCCATCTGTTCATCATTATGAGACATCACTCATCTGTCTTCATCACATACATCACTCTCTCACACACACACACACACACACACAGGTTGGTGAACTAGTTCCAAACGGAGCTCTATTACCGTTGCTCGTCTTCTATTGGTCAGAGGTAGAGAGTAGTCCCGCCCACATCTCTGATTAATGAAGACTCGTCACACATGAGGCCGATTCATGTGCTCTTCGTTTATGAGTCTTAGAACAGCCAAGATCTGTTTCATGAGCTCTATGAGTGTGTGTGTGTGTGTGTTAGAGAGAGATGAGGTGAAGTGTGTATCCTTGAACACCATCATGACCAGACCCTCCACACCTCAGATCTTAAACTACAGCCAATATTAATCATGTATTGTGTCTGCTAATGGCGAAGATGATTGTGTGATGGAGAGGGAAGGCATGAGCTGAGAAAAACACACACTTTAATGTGCGGTGTAAGCCTCTTATAGATGCAAGCGTTTCTCTTCTGATGAAATGGCCTTACATAAACAGAACACCAGCCTGTCCAGATCACACTTCATAACCAAGAGACAGACACAAGACTTTATATGTAGCACTGTAGCGCAAACAAACTAATATTATATGTAAAATCATTTAATTTATAAGTATTAATAAAAGATTATTCCATGTAAAATAAACAGATTATTAATGACATTTAATTTAGAATTAAATATAATTATTAAAATATTAATATATGTAAAACAAAGGGATTATTAATCACATTAAAATTATTAAGTATAATTATTATTAATAAAACATTATTATATGTCAAATAAACTGATTATTAATCACATTTAATTTAGAATTATTAAGTAGAATTATTATTAATAAAACACTATTATGTGTAAAATACATAATCATTAATTCAATTTAATTTAGAAGTATTATTAAAACATTAATATATGTAAAATAAACAGATTAATGACATTTAATTAAGAATTAAATATGGTTATTAAAATATTAATATATGTTAAACAAATTACATTTAATTTAGAATTATTAAGTATAATTATTTTTAATAAAAAATTATTATATGCAAAATAAAAATATTATTAATGACATTTAATTTAGAATGATTATTAATAAAACATTTTTATATGTAAAATAAATTGATTATTAATTACATTTAATTCAGACTTATTAAGTAGAATTATTATTATTAATAAAATACTATTATGTGTAAAATACATAATCAATAATTCAATTTAATTTAGAAGTATTATTAAAACATTAATATATGTAAAATAAATTGATTATTAATGACATTTCATTTAGAACTAAATATGGTTAAATATTAATATATGTAAAGCAAATAGATTATTAATAACATTTAATTTAGAATTATTAAGTAGAATTATTATTAATAAAACATTATTATATGCAAAATAAAAATATTATTAATGACATTTAAATTTGAATTTATATTAATAAATCATTATTATATGTCAAATAAACAGATCATTGATTCAATATAATTAAGTAGAATTATTATTAAAAAACGTTATTATACGCAAAATAAAAATATTATTAATGACATTTAATTTAGAATTATTATTAATAAAACATTATTATATGTAAAATAAATAGATTATTGATTAAATATAATTCATAATTATTAAGTAGAATTGTTAAAACATTATTATATGTAAAACCCTAGATGGATTATTAATTACATTACATTTAATTTAATATTATTAAGTTGAATTATTATTAATGAAAAATTATTATATGTAAAATAAATTGATTATTATTTAAATTAAATTTAGAACTATTAAGTAGAATTATTAAAATATTATAATATGTAAATTGATTATTAATTATTACCTTATTATTTGTCAAATTAATGTATTATTAATTAAATACATTTATATTGAATTATTATTAAAACATATGTCTTATTGATTAAACTTAATTAATTACATTTACTAATTGTATATATTATAAGTAAAACACATTGATTATTATCATTATCATCTCTTTTTTGTTTTTACTGTAGCGCATGAAAATGAGAGGACAGAATAATGAGAATTATGGTTATGGATTGATAATGTGACCTGGATCAGGCAGCAGGCGGGAGGATGCTCAGGAGGAGGATCTGGGATTCTGCATTCAGTAATGAATCACATTATGAGGAATGTCACGGCACACAGAGACTCCTTTATAAGAGACATGAAAGGAAACGCTTCCCCCGACTGGAAAATCACAATTTAAAATGTCTGGAAATATGTATTCATGCGTTAATATTGTTTCTGGGTGGCATACGTTAGTCCATCAGCCCTGCCTGAATATAAATGTGATTAAATCAAGGCCTGAGTTCTCCTGTGTTTCCGGCTCTAACGCGCTCCTAAGAGAGGAGCGATGCTTCAGAGGAATAACTTCTCACGCTTCTCTCTGACAGCTCTCAGCTCTGCGGATGAATAAATAAATCCACTCAATGGGTGGCCAGAGAGCCAGTGCCTTTCACTGGAGAAGACAAAAAAAGAGCAGCTCTAGAGCAGAATCAGAGGAAAATATGGAGCACATTGAACGGTTATGCCCCAAGAGTAGTACAACCCCAAATCAGAAAAAGTTGGGACATTTCATAACATTAAAACAGACCCTGGCTTTTGGACTTGTTGCTGGTAAGAGTCTGGATGATCCTTTTCTTCTTTGGTCCGGAGCACACGGCGTCCATTCCTCCCAAAAAATACCTGAAATACTGCTTCATCTGAGCACAGTACACGTTTCCACTGTGTGATGGTCCATCCCAGATGCCTCCGAGCCCAGAGAAGTCGACGGCGCTTCTGGACACTGTTAACATAGGGCTTCCTTTTGGCACAGTACAGTTTTAACTGGCATTTGTGGATGTAACTACGTATTGTGGTACTTGACAAAGGTTTGCCAAAGTAGTCCTGAGCCCATGTGGTGATATCGCTTCTAGATGAATGACGATTCTTGATGCAGTGCCGCCTGAGGGATCGGAGATCACGGTTTGCGCCTTTGTCCTTTACGCACTGAAATTCCTCCAGAATCCTTGAATCTTTTAATTATGTTATGCACTGTTGAATGTGAAATATCCAAATCTCTTCCTATCTTTCTTTGAGGAACATTTTTTTTAAACATTTCAATAATTTTCTCACGTATTTGTTGGCAAACTGGTGATCCTCTGCCCATCTTTGCTCCTAAAGGATTAGACCTTTCTTGGATGCTGCTTTTGTACCAAATCATAATTACAATCACCTGTTGACATCACCTGTTTCAAATCACATCATTATTTAACCATTTTACCTCATTACTAGCCCTAAATTGCTCCTGTCCCAACTTTTTTTGAAATGTGTTGCAGGTCTGAATGACAGGAAAGGATGCATATTTACAAATGACATGAAGTTGACCAGACAAAACATGAAATATTTTGTGTTCATATTGTCTGCAATGAAATACAAGTCAAAGTAAATTTAGAAATCACTTTTTTTTTTTTTTTTGCGTTTTCCATACTGTCCCAACATTTTCTGATTTGGGGTTGTACACAGGGGCGTAAATCGCGGGGGGGGACGGGGGGGACAGGACCCCCCCAATCTGAGGGCTGTCCCCCCCTAAAAACCATGCTGAGTATTGTAAATAATATAACAATTTATACTTAAAATAAATGTGTACGTGCTAAAACAATACAAACGCAAACGGGACAAAAAAAAATGCGTTTTAAGTTTAGAAACATTTTGAGTCCCCCCTAGCCCCAGAGTGGTTTGATCCACCGCGCACCTCAACTAACGTTACCCGTAAAAACTACCACACAAGTTTGGGGAGAGAACAAAGCTCTTCAGATAGCAGTTGTGAAACACCAGTAAGTAGCTGTCAAGGCTATTTTATTCACTTTAAACATCAGATGAAATGATTCTTTTCTCTTTAATACAGATCAGGCAAAACACTGTTAACATCCCTTGCCCACCGTGGCACCGCCCCGGGCCACCGTCGTTTTCGTTTTTATAGTTATAAAATAATTTAGTTCAGTTAGAGAACAGACACTGCAATTAAAAACTGAACGTGTCTGCTCAATACAGCACGAGCCGAACGAGCAAACAGCTGACAGACAAGATGATCGCGGATGATTTGCTTTCAAAGCGAAATGTAAAAGCGCCTATTTAAGGGACTGTGTCATTGTACTGTTTTGTTGTTGTGTTTTTCATTACGAATAATAGGCTAATGAACCCAAAATTCAAGCAACCCGCCCCCAAATTCAAAAAATTGGCGCTAATTATAATCCGAAAGTATATGCGCACGGCTGTAGGGTTTTGCTCACTATGATAATAAGTGGCAGATCAGAGGGCTTGCTGCAGTTGAATTATCTAAATATCTGAATATCAAGTATAAAATACTATGTGGAGGACGCAAGATAATTGAATAATTATAATATGACTGCGTGGTGAACCTAATCGTATTTAAACAACTATCGCTTTGAGTTTTTGGTCAGATAAAATGACAGATAAAAGAAAAACGGACATTAGATCATTTTTCAGTACACCAAAACGCCAAATAAGTACTATATATATATATATATATATATATATATATATATATATATATATATATATATATATATATATAGTACTTATTTGGCGTTTTGGTGTACTGAAAAATGATCTAATGTCTATATAATGATATATATATATATATATATATATATATATATATATATATATATATATATATATATATATATATATATATATATATATATATATATATATATATATATATATATAATATTATTTTTTTTTTTTTTTGGTACACATATCCTTACAAGTACGATTTTGGCTGGATTATTTGTGTCCCCTTCAAAAATTGCTCTTGAGAAATTTCATGTTTATTGTCCCCCCCAACTGTTAGATGAAATTTACGCCCCTGGTTGTACATCACGATATTTGACTGTCTTCACTATAGGATTATCTGGGTCTTGTACATCATGTTGAAACTCACGTGCAATACAAAGCTGCTCTTTTCATCTGTCTGAAGTGCCACTCGATCCAGCTTCAAAACCTTGTACGCATAAATTGCAGGTTATGCAGGAGCCGGTGTTTCAGTAATGATGCGAGTATTTCTGTCTGGGATCAATGCGGTCCGACCCCCAGAACACTCCTGCTAATGAGAGCCGCTCCGACGGACCTGTAAAACTCCACACGCTTTCCCTTCACCTGCAAATGAGGATTCAGCTCTCATTAGGAGAAATGACGGATGAGCTGCACTGCTAACCTGAGATCTCAAACTATTTTTGTCCATTACACCTTGATGCCGAACATGCTAACTAAGTTTAACCAAATGCACAAATATCATTTGATTTCATCTCCCAAAACCAGCCTAATTTAATGAACGACCTTCAGTAAATGCTCCGGGTTAATATGCACAATACATCAATGCATGTTATTCCAGTTCTAAATCACATTAGTTTTATTAAAATGTACTAACTTTAGCCAAAAAGTAAACTTATTGGTAAGAAAAAAGACCAACTGCAAAAAATTTTGATTTTAAGCAAAATGGTTGAAAGCCGATAAACACAATCACTTTAAATGCAATATAATTGCTTATTACTTTTGACCAATAGGTGGCGCTGACACCAAATTGGTCTGGTGTGGTCAGTGTTGGGTGGCAATTACACGCACCAAATTTGGTGTCAATATGTCAAATATTTCCGGAGATACAGCCTCAGATGCAGTTTGGCTTTATGCCAACAAAAATGACACAAAATTCATAACTTTTTGTCACATGGTCTAAAGGTGATCTGACTAAATTTGGTGAAAGTCGAATAAACGGTCAAGGAGTTTGAAAAAGTGATTTTTAAAGAAAATCAAAAAGGCGGACAGGAAGTTTGGCCGACTATGGCAAAAATTGGTATGTTCTCGGCATGACCCAAGGAATCCATTAAGACCGGTTTCATTACAATAGGCAAAATTAATCAAAAAGTTTGATTATGTTTGACCACAAGCTGGCGCTGTTGTGAAACTTTTTGAGTACCTTCAGGTCATGGTGCCGATGGCACACTCCGAGTTTCGTAACGATACGCTAATGCGCATGGAAAATATAAAATTTTACGACTAAATTCAAAATGGTCGACAAACGCAAAATGGCTGACGGGAAAATTGGGTATCATTCGTACCAAACCTAAAGTTTTGTGATTTTTGGCCAAACCGTTTAGTTTAGTTTTTGACATTTATATTGCACAAAAATGAAATCGAAACATAAAACAAATAATAGAATAGAACAAAACGCAAATTTACCCAACAATAAAATTCATAGTAAAGTAGTATACAGCAATTTACTTTAGCCCATAAGCCGTTTTTAAAAGACACGTCTTCAGCAATGATTTAAAAACCTGAAGAGGAGTGGCAGATCGTATATACAACGGCAAATTATTCCACAATCTTGGGTTTTTAAGTGCGTCAACAACAAAGTATTCAATGACCTTAAAGGCCCATTGGCCTGATGGTAGGATAGAAGGTCAGACAGGTAAGATGGTGCCAAGATTCAAACAATAATACCTTAAACCGAATTCGAAACTCAACAGGAAGACAATGCAAACTAATCAAAACAGGAGTAATACTTTCCCTCTTTCTAGTCCCTGTTAAGAGGCCGCAGCATTTTGGACCAAACGGTTCAGAATTTATAAGCATATCTCCTGACCACTAGGTGGCACTGTGCCGAATCTGAACAGGTCGCCTCAAGTCATGGTTGTCAAAACACACACCAAGTTTGGTCAGAATATGCTAAAGCGTTGCAGAGATATAGCCATATGTTCATTTTTGGTGTGCTCTACGTCAAATTGCTTTGTGCGTTATTCAAGAACGGTTTGACGAATCAACTTGAATTCCATTATTTTTTTGTTTTGTTGGCATGGTCTGAAGGGTACAATCAAATCGCCAAAGATAATTTTGTTTCTAGCCCTTACAGTTCAAAAGTTATTAGCATGAACATGAAAGTAAATTTGGCCAGTTGGTGGCGCTAGAGGGATTGAGTTAGAGACTCCAAAATTGCTGTGGTGAACGTTCAGACTGTCCTCTATCTGTGTGCCAAATTTCACGGTTGCATAACGGTACGTCAATAATTTGTTAAAAATATAGCATTCCTCGTCAAAAATGAAAGACGCACAAAATGGCCGACATTGGAAAATTTGGTATCGTTCGACTCGGCATGCCGCATTGAGTCTACAGAGTGATTTTTGGCCAAACTGTTCAGAATTTATAAGCAAAAATAGTCATTTTTCACATCTCCTGACCACTAGGTGGCGCCGTGCTGACACTGTACGTGTCACCTCAAGTCAAGGAATCAGAGGAAAAATCATTTTGTTTCTTACCGTTCAAAAGGTATTAACATACAAATGAGTGCAACTTTGGCCAGTTGGTGGCGCTAGAGGGATTGAGTTAGAGACTCCAAATTTGCTGTGGTGAATGTTCAGACTGTCCTCTATCTGTGTGCCAAATTTCACAACTTTTTACCATACGCTTCTATGGGCTGCCATAGACTCAAGAGCGGAAGAAGAAGAAAAAGAAGAAGAATTCAATGTGTTATTTACTAAAATTTACTTGCAATTTCTGAGTAAACAACCGTTTTTTTCAGCGTAGATTTGCATTTTCTGAAGAAAGTGCTTTGCAAGGCAGCAAAAGTGTAGTGTTAAAGTTCAGAGTCAGTGTAAAAGATGGTTAAATAGTTTAAAGAAAGAGAATTCAAGATCAATTCAGTATGCAACTATTATAATGATGTCAAGAGTCGGTTGATTTTCAAACCATATATAACAAAGATTATCAAAACCAAATACGGAATAACAAGCTGAAATTATACACAAAACAGTTTGAATGAGGTCTGTACAGGAGGAATATCAATACAGATGCAATAACGGTAATACAATTATAGTCATGCAAACGCAATCCAATCAAATCCCAAAGGATGACCTACATCTTTTCATGCTGAGCATTCGGTTTCTCCCGCAGTAGAAGTGAAAATGTGTTGTGAATGGCGTTTCATACGTCTGAAACTAAATTATCACTGCGTTTCTTCTCTGAAACTGTGCCATCTGACAGTCGCTTCTGATTCAAACTGCTAAAATATCCCCAAATAAACTCTCGGAGGATTTGATCTGTTGCTATGGGAAAGTCACAGGTTTGTTTGGAATGATTTTTTTCCCCCTTTCAAACAATTAAAGATTCCTCAAGCTACAACGTCTGTGTTTTGGCTTTCATGAAGTGAACTTCTGTCCCCTTTTCAAGCTGTCTCGAACGTCCTAAGGCCCCTGAAGACAATCAGCTTCTGTTCAAAAGCGTCCATCGCTCTCTGGAAGCGGCGCTAATCTGTTTTTTTCACATTGGAAATGAAAGCCGAAGAACTTGTGACTCAGATGAAACAGAAGGACATGGAGGAAAGACGGAGGCAAATGTGTTGTTTTGATTCTGGTTTCAGGGCTCGATTGCCCACAGAACACTAAAAAACATGTCACTGCGCCAAAAGGACACTTTTATTAAAGTCGTTAAAGTATCAGGCTCATAATTAATTACTGAATCAATAGTTGCTCTTTTACAGTTCAGGAGGTTCTAATGCATTTATGTTCTGATAAAGGATCAACTACGACCTCAAATGTTTCTCCTAAAATTTCTTGTGATAAGTATAATGGACACAAGGGAGTCAATAGTTAAGAGTTAATATAGTTAATAATATAATATGAGTCGAAATTTATAAGGAATATAATGTAATGAATTTGATGAGTAATGTTTGATTTCACTTCGGTATCTCTTATGTGGCGTTCACACCGGACGCGATTCGCGCGAAGGTGGACGCGTGTACATTTTGAGTTTACTCGCGCGAATCGCGCGTGACATTCACTGCACAACAGATGCGAATTCGCGTCATGGGCGGGGCTTCCGCTAGCAGCTCGTCTCGTTGAGAAATGGCTGACATGGGCTGTGTTTACATGTCTTTTTTTTTTGTTCATATCTACTGTTAATGAGTGACAAAACGTAGTTTTAAGACTTTTTCAGTCGACAATGTAGTTGTTTAAAGCTCAAATCTGTGGTTTATTTATATAAACAGTGCCTATTTGAACATTTTATCTGCCGTTGTCGGAGCTGTGAGCTCCAGCGGATCAGCGGCGCTCAGCGCACGTGAAAGCCGGCGAGGGCAACCTTTCCTCGGCCAGTCCTTCTGCCGTCTACCGCTGGCTCTGATGTCTCTGTGGTGTGTCTCGAGCTATAATTCGTCTTGTAACGGCCGATCTTTGGTCTCATGGATCTATAATTTGTTCCCTGGCAAATCGTTTAGGCTGAGGGCAAAGATAAGTTTCATTACCTTATATTTTTAGGCTATAACTGTACGTTGCAGTTGTAACGTTAGCCTACTAGCACTGACTTTGAATGTTTGACTGCATTGTTTGCTTTATTTCATGTATAGCTTGTTATACATTACTTATACTTTTGTATTATTGATCATACATAAACTTGCATTTAACAAAAAGAGACTGGGTTGTGTTTCATGTCATTTAATGTTATCACAGTGATAATCATATTGTCTGAACCAGATATTAATATACAGATTTTCTCCTCATTGTTGTCACTACTAGAGCAAGCTCCTGATTGGTTAACGCGGCGCGAAATATCCGCCAAAGTTCAGATTTTTCAACTTGAGCGTTTCGCGCGATTCACGCGAATTCGCGCCGCCTCAATCGCGCGAATCTCGCCGCCTCATTCGCGCGAATCGCGCCGCAGAATGCCATTTCGCGTCTCTGCATTGACTTAACATGTAAATCACTCGTGCGAATTGCGTCCGGTGTGAACGCTCCATTACATTTGATTTCAGATTTTGGTATCCCGGCGAAGTTTGAAACAAATTCGAAATCGCTTCTGAAACTAGAGGAGAAACATGTAAAAATTATTGTGTTTAGAGTTTATCAGGGAAACGCAAAGTTTATCGGGGAGGGGGGGGGGTGTAGAGTTTATCAGGGGGGGGGGGGGTTATCGGGAAAAAGCTTGTTGGGGTTTGAGGTTTGGGGAACAGAGTTTGTTGGGGAAATCAAACTTTATCCGGGGAACGCAATAGTTTTGCAAGCTTTTTTTCCATCCGCA
>NC_137114.1:53164841-53167341 GCF_949357685.1 Gobio gobio
GACATTACATAGTCCTATTTCAATTCAAAATGGCAAAATTAGGCAAAAGTTTATTAATTTGGCTGAATATTTTTGTCATTTGTTTAGCATTTCTGATTTAAAGAAGCATCTGTCAAATGTGAAATGTTTAGTTTAGCTACATATCTCGCACTTTGAGTCGCGCTGCTAAGATTCGCTCTCAGCCTCAGCAGCTTCTGTGAACATAAAGCCCGCCTACTCTGATTTGATTGGTTTTCATGCGTCAAACTACGCGAGAATAGCACGATTTATTTGCGTCATTCGCGTCCGTTGTGAACGCACCGTAACACGGCACTCTAAATACTTCAAGTCACAACAAAATATTAGTGCTGTGAATTGATAAAAAATGTATACTAATTAATAGCATTTCTTCTGTAATTAATCATTGGAGTTTTTAATATTTTGATATTGTAATAATTTCAGTTACTCTCCAAATTAATGTAGAAACAGTTAAAGAAAGCATATTGTAAATATGTGTTGTATTGTCATGTTTTTATGAATGAAGGCCAGTATCACTGATGTCTCTATGAAACATTAATGACAGTATAACTGAAAGCTACAAATGTCAACATTTATTAGGCTTTAAAAAATAACAACTTTTAATTTAATTGAACTTAAAACAATCTTTACGTCGTAAACCCATTATAATAAATGTTATATTTACCCGTAGCCTTCCCTGTTATACATAGAAATTTAATAAAGTTATCAAACGTGAGTTTTTTTGAACCGGTTCATTGAAACGAACTGTCCGAAAGAACCGGTTCACGGAAAAGAACCGAACTTCCCATCACTAGCGAGCGCAATTGGCTTTTAAAGGGAAAGGGAGATGAGACTCTGATTGGTTTATTGCACGTTAAAGGGTTAGTTCACCCAAAAATGAAAATTCTGTCATTAATTCCTCACCCTCATGTGGTTGGACACCCGTCAGACCTCCGTTCATCTTCAGACACAAATGAAGATATTTTAGTGTAAATCTGATGCTCTGAAAGTCCTCCATTGGCTCAATGGCACTTTACACTCTCAAGACCCTTAAAAGACACTAAAGACGTCGTTACAAAGTCCATCTCACTACAGTGGCTCTACAATAACTTTATGAATCGGCGAGAATAGTTTTTGTGCGCAAAAAAACCCTAAATAACGACTTCTATAGTGATGACGATTTCAAACACGGCCTCATGAAGCTTCGAAGCGTTATGAATCAGTGAGTCGATTCAGCAGTTTGAATCGCCAAATTTCAGCAGTTTGACACGCGATCCGAATCATGAATCGACTCACTGATTCATAACGCTTCGAAGCTTCATGAGGCCTTGTTTTTAAATCGTCATCACTATATAAGTCGTTATTTTTGGGTTTATTTAGGGTTTTTTCAAATCATTAGTCTTTTGATCATCTGTTTGTGTAATGAGTGCTTCCACACCGAACGTGAATGTGCTGCGGCAAAAAATCTATGTTCATTTTTTCGTTTCGATGTCGATTTTTTTAACACTCTCGCAGCGACAGAAAAGGCTTAAACCAATCACATACACGGAAACAAAGGTCCCGAAATGTCCAGTTGATGTCATTAGCCATTCAATCAACATTAAGCTTTGCCAGGTGTGGCATTTCTCACGAGATTACAGCTGTAGTTGTGTTCACAGCTGTACAGATGCAGATGTGTTTGCCCACAGACAACGATAACACAACTTTAAGTTAAAACTCGTTGATTTTTTTCTAAACCTAATTGTGTCCGCGACTAGAAAGTGAATGTGTTTCTGTCAGTACGACTGTGGCACTTAAACGTTTACATTGTTCCGGGTCGATTGGTTCCTGAAGTGTGTGTGTGTGTGTGTGTGTGTGTGTGTGTGTGTGTGTCTCGTCAGATGCGCTGCTACTGTCTCTCGAGCTCCTCAAATAATCCCACGAACATTTGAAAGTGCGTGTGGAACCGGCCATGATAAAGGTTTAGCTCCTGTAGAAGATTAGCATCCTCCCCTTCAGACTCTCTGTTCTTTAAGACTGGGTGCACTCAAAACCTTCTTTTGGGTCTTTTAAAGGGGCTATATGCAACTTTTTCCCCAAAATAAACGTAACAATAGCCTTTTTATTTTACCATTTATGACTCAAACATCTCCTGATGAGCATACTGACACCTTGTCCGCTCACAGTGGGTGCACCTATAAGCCTGTCTCCTATTTTTCCTATTTTCTGGCGGGTCGTCTTTTCCCGCGCTGTCTGCGGATGTGACGTCACCACCGCTGCGAGAGCGAGCAGAAAATGAGAGCAGTTCTATTTTTTGGCCACAGGTGTCAGTCGCGAGTTTAAATTTCAGAAAAACGCATATAGCCCCTTTAAATAAAATGAAAAGCTCGTCTTCACTGAATGAGGAAGTGTCCGTGTTTTCTCAGCTGTCGCAGCGAATGTTCGGGAATGTTGGAGTTATGAAACGTCACAGACGTCGCAAATTCGCGTCGCGGCTGATGTGAATGGTTTTGACGCGAACTAT
>NC_137114.1:53172341-53197341 GCF_949357685.1 Gobio gobio
CCAGTAGAGGGATGATGGAGAGATGGAGGGCCAGTAGTGGGATGATGGAGGGATGATGGAGGGCCAGTAGAGGGATGATGGAGAGATGGAGGGCCAGTAGTGGGATGATGGAGGGATGATGGAGGGCCAGTAGAGGGATGATGGAGAGATGGAGGGCCAGTAGAGGGATGATGGAGAGATGGAGGGCCAGTAGAGGGATGATGGAGGGATGGAGGGCCAGTAGTGGGATGATGGAGAGATGGAGGGCCAGTAGAGGGATGATGGAGGGATGGAGGGCCAGTAGAGGGATGATGGAGGGATGGAGGGCCAGTAGTGGGATGATGGAGGGATGGAGGGCCAGTAGAGGGATGATGGAGAGATGGAGGGCCAGTAGAGGGATGATGGAGAGATGGAGGGCCAGTAGAGGGATGATGGAGGGATGGAGGGCCAGTAGAGGGATGATGGAGGGATGGAGGGCCAGTAGTGGGATGATGGAGGGATGGAGGGCCAGTAGAGGGATGATGGAGGGATGGAGGGCCAGTAGTGGGATGATGGAGGGCCAGTAGAGGGATGATGGAGGGATGGAGGGCCAGTAGAGGGATGATGGAGGGATGGAGGGCCAGTAGTGGGATGATGGAGGGATGGAGGGCCAGTAGTGGGATGATGGAGGGATGGAGGGCCAGTAGAGGGATGATGGAGGGATGGAGGGCCAGTAGTGGGATGATGGAGGGATGATGGAGGGCCAGTAGAGGGATGATGGAGAGATGGAGGGCCAGTAGAGGGATGATGGAGGGATGATGGAGGGCCAGTAGAGGGATGATGGAGAGATGGAGGGCCAGTAGTGGGATGATGGAGGGATGATGGAGGGCCAGTAGAGGGATGATGGAGAGATGGAGGGCCAGTAGAGGGATGATGGAGAGATGGAGGGCCAGTAGAGGGATGATGGAGGGATGGAGGGCCAGTAGTGGGATGATGGAGGGATGGAGGGCCAGTAGTGGGATGATGGAGGGATGATGGAGGGCCAGTAGAGGGATGATGGAGAGATGGAGGGCCAGTAGAGGGATGATGGAGAGATGGAGGGCCAGTAGTGGGATGATGGAGGGATGATGGAGGGCCAGTAGAGGGATGATGGAGAGATGGAGGGCCAGTAGTGGGATGATGGAGGGATGATGGAGGGCCAGTAGAGGGATGATGGAGAGATGGAGGGCCAGTAGAGGGATGATGGAGAGATGGAGGGCCAGTAGAGGGATGATGGAGGGATGGAGGGCCAGTAGAGGGATGATGGAGGGATGGAGGGCCAGTAGTGGGATGATGGAGGGATGGAGGGCCAGTAGAGGGATGATGGAGGGATGGAGGGCCAGTAGTGGGATGATGGAGGGCCAGTAGAGGGATGATGGAGGGATGGAGGGCCAGTAGAGGGATGATGGAGGGATGGAGGGCCAGTAGAGGGATGATGGAGACATGGAGGGCGAGTAGAGGGATGATGGAGGGATGGAGGGCCAGTAGAGGGATGATGGAGGG
This sequence comes from Gobio gobio, assembly GCF_949357685.1. NCBI lineage: Eukaryota > Metazoa > Chordata > Actinopteri > Cypriniformes > Gobionidae > Gobio > Gobio gobio. The sequence continues at coordinate 53,173,842 of NC_137114.1, forward strand.
ATGGAGGGCCAGTAGTGGGATGATGGAGGGCCAGTAGAGGGATGATGGAGGGATGGAGGGCCAGTAGAGGGATGATGGAGGGACGGAGGGCCAGTAGTGGGATGATGGAGGGATGGAGGGCCAGTAGAGGGATGATGGAGGGATGGAGGGCCAGTAGAGGGATGATGGAGGGATGGAGGGCCAGTAGAGGGATGATGGAGGGATGGAGGGCCAGTAGAGGGATGATGGAGGGATGGAGGGCCAGTAGTGGGATGATGGAGGGATGGAGGGCCAGTAGAGGGATGATGGAGGGATGGAGGGCCAGTAGAGGGATGATGGAGGGATGGAGGGCCAGTAGAGGGATGATGGAGGGATGGAGGGCCAGTAGAGGGATGATGGAGGGATGGAGGGCCAGTAGTGGGATGATGGAGGGCCAGTAGAGGGATGATGGAGGGCCAGTAGTGGGATGATGGAGGGCCAGTAGTGGGATGATGGAGGGCCAGTAGAGGGATGATGGAGGGCCAGTAGTGGGATGATGGAGGGCCAGTAGAGGGATGATGGAGGGCCAGTAGTGGGATGATGGAGGGCCAGTAGTGGGATGATGGAGGGCCAGTAGAGGGATGATGGAGGGCCAGTAGTGGGATGATGGAGGGCCAGTAGAGGGATGATGGAGGGATGGAGGGCCAGTAGAGGGATGATGGAGGGATGGAGGGCCAGTAGTGGGATGATGGAGGGATGGAGGTCCAGTAGAGGGATGATGGAGGGATGGAGGGCCAGTAGAGGGATGATGGAGGGATGGAGGGCCAGTAGTGGGATGATGGAGGAATGGAGGGCCAGTAGAGGGATGATGGAGGAATGGAGGGCCAGTAGAGGGATGATGGAGGGATGATGGAGGGATGATGGAGGGATGATGGAGGGATGGAGGGCCAGTAGAGGGATGATGGAGGCCAGTAGAGGGATGATGGAGGGATGGAGGGCCAGTAGTGGGATGATGGAGGGCCAGTAGAGGGATGATGGAGGGCCAGTAGAGGGATGATGGAGGGCCAGTAGTGGGATGATGGAGGGCCAGTAGAGGGATGATGGAGGGCCAGTAGTGGGATGATGGAGGGCCAGTAGAGGGATGATGGAGGGCCAGTAGTGGGATGATGGAGGGCCAGTAGAGGGATGATGGAGGGCCAGTAGTGGGATGATGGAGGGCCAGTAGTGGGATGATGGAGGGCCAGTAGAGGGATGATGGAGGGCCAGTAGTGGGATGATGGAGGGCCAGTAGAGGGATGATGGAGGATGGAGGGCCAGTAGAGGGATGATGGAGGGATGGAGGGCCAGTAGTGGGATGATGGAGGGATGGAGGTCCAGTAGAGGGATGATGGAGGGATGGAGGGCCAGTAGAGGGATGATGGAGGGATGGAGGGCCAGTAGTGGGATGATGGAGGAATGGAGGGCAGTAGAGGGATGATGGAGGAATGGAGGGCCAGTAGAGGGATGATGGAGGGATGATGGAGGCAGAGAGGAAGACAGCAGATGGTCAGGATTTCTCTGGACTAAAATACTCCCATGATTCTCTGAGGGAGAGCCGTCCAGAGAAACTCCATCTGTTAGAAATACCCATACAAGAGAGAGAGAGAGAGAGAGAGAGAGAGAGAGAGACAGAGAGAGAGAGAGAGAGAGAGAGAGAGAGAGAGAGAGAGAGAGAGAGAGAGAGAGAGAGAGAGACAGAGAGAGAGAGAGAGAGAGAGAGAGACAGAGAGAGAGAGAGAGAGAGAGAGAGACAGAGAGAGAGAGAGAGAGAGAGAGAGAGAGAGAGAGAGAAGAGAGAGAGAGACAGAGAGAGAGAGAGAGAGAGAGAGAGAGAGAGAGAGAGAGAAAGAGAGAGAGAGACTCTGCTAATACTCTCTCTCTCTCTCTCTCTCTCTCTCTGAAATGAGCTTCTGTCTGCGGCTCGGTCAGCTTCAGACGGCAAACAGACGGCAACTCGACATGTGAGATTACACGTGTTCAGGAGAGATGCGGATGTGTGTGTGTGTTTGTGTGTGTGTGTGTGTGTGTGTGTGTGTGTGTGTGTGTGTGTGTGTGTGTGTGTGTGTGTGTGTGTGTGTGTGTGTGTGTGTGTGTTTGCACACTTCTAACGTACACTAACAAGCTGTAAATGACAGTAATTACGGCTGATAACTGCAGCTTCTGTCTAAACACAGCACCAACAGCTCACCTGGAGACAGAGGAAGACGCTCGCTGCTCTTCTACAGCTCAAACACATCAACAGATGAGCCTGGACTGCACCTATAGAGCCATAACATGACCATTTGCTTTGGGAAAAGTTTGGGATAATATTATCTAATATAGTGTATGGACCGGAAATTGTATTGAAATATCAATATTTTTCAAGGTATTGTATTATCACTGTCGCGTCCCTTTTTTTTATTGCCTTTTTTCGTATCATATATTTTTAGTAATTATCATAAATTAGGTATCAATCGAAAGCTTACGAACTCAAAATTCATCCTGGGAAAACCGTTTTGAAATTGGACGTTGTGTTACCACGGAAACGGTACTTTAAATTCTTCTAGCGGGCTCCTCCCCCTAGTGGGCGGAGTCATGTTTCATATTACAACATTTATTTGAACTACTTTATAATCAAAATCTTGACAAAACACACATCGCCGGAAAGGTCCGAGTCTCAAGGTTCCATATTTGGTGACTGTTTTTGTGATGGAAGTGACATTTGGACAGAAATTTTTACAGGAAAATGCATCAAAAACACACTATTTTTAGTACAGCGCATAAACAAAATCTCATGGGAACTTTTTTTTTGTGATATCAACTTCAAATTTGGAACACAACTTGGTTAGACATATGCTTTGATTTTATAGTTAAAAAAAAATTGTAAAATATATATTTTCTATAAAATAAAAAATATTTTAGGGGGGTGTGTATTCCCAAAAAGGGGGGTGACAGTTAAATTAAAGTTAGAAATCGTAGTATCGTGACAAAACTACCATAAATATTTCCGCCATGGAATAAAACAATTTAAAAGGTAATTGTGATTTTTTTTTCCGCAATTGCGACTGTATATCAAGCAATTCTGAGGAAAAAAAGTCAGAAATGTAATTGCCGTTTTTATTTCAGTGTTGTTATTAAATGTCCCACATGAAGAAGTGAAGTTAAACAAATGTAACCTCAATATTATGGAATTAATACATTTTAAGTGAGCCAATTGAGTCGTCTCAAAGTGAGTTAATAATACGGCTCCCTGACATGATTCAGGCTTTCAATTTTATATATTCATTCATTCGCTGCATATTTTATAGTGCAGGGAATCAATTAAAAAAAACAACGAATTAATCACATTTTTCAGTAATTAATCGCAAGCAGTGTTGGGGGAAACGCATTACAAGTAACTTGAGTTACGTAATAATATTACTTTTTCCAGGTAACTAGTAAAGTAACGCATTACTTTTCAAATGTACAACAAAATATCTGAGTTACTTTTTCAAAAAAGTAACGCAAGTTACTTTTTCACATTTATTTGACTGACAGCTCTCCTGCCCCCATGTTGAGAATAATACGTGCAGAGGCGTGTGTGTGTGTGTGTGTGTGTGTGTGTGTGAACATGATGGTTATTGTAGTTCTAGACTAAATGTGAGCATTTACTCATCTCACTTGCACAATACAGATTCAGTACTCCTCAAAATGAATAAAATCAGTCAAATGCAAAATCAGAGTACTCAAACCTCAAATATATAAATGTTAAATAAAACAAATATTTTTATGCATAATCTACCTTTATTGACCAATGTCGTGCTGCTGACCTTTGATGATTCAGTTAAGCCATGAGCAAAAATAACTAGATTTTTTGGTTTTTATTGGTAAACCGTTTTTCTCCTGCGTTCTCTTCTCCATTATCCAGAATGGCAGCACATCTTTACCTCAGCCTGAGGCTTATTATTTCAATTTTGGTATGAAGAGATCTTTACATTTGCACAAAAAATGACTTTTTTTGCTATTAAAAAACAAAACAAAAAAAGCAAGCCCAGCCCAGGTGAGAAAAAGTAACGCAAAAGTAACGTAACTCATTACTTTTAAAAAAAAGTAACTAAGTAACTCAATAAGTTACTTTTTAAGGGAGTAACGCAATATTGCAATGCATTACTTTTCAAAGTAACTTTCCCCAACACTGATCGCAAGTTTGTAATATTTTGGAGTTTTTAATATTTTGATATTGTAATAATTTCAGTAGGGCTGTAATCTCCCAGTCGATTAGTCGATTATTGGTCGATACGTTCTGGCTCGACCAAAATTCTGATTGGTCGATTTTTTGCCGCGTTCATTTAATCAGTTTTGCTGCGTTCATTTAATCAGTTTTGTCGCGCCGCGTTCATTTCGTCAGGTGGAAAGCACTAATTGCTAATGGGGGTGTTTTGAGAGCACCCCTGTTTCACAGGTAACAGTCTGCCTTCAGAACACCCCCATTGTTTTCACTTCTTTTGGATTAGCCCAACCCACTGGCGAAGAGAAGTCTCACTGGTCCTTTGTGTTTCATTCCCCGCTGGCTCAAACGTACACCCAAAGTGGTAAACTTGAGGAACGCCCATCAACATACACATGAGGGGAAGCGTCACAACACCACGCTATAAGTGGATCTGTACTGTCAGTTTTGCCGCGTTCATTTCATCAGTTTTGCCGAGCCACGTTAATTTCATCAGTTTTGCCGCGCCGCGTTCATTTCATCAGGTGGAAAGCACTAATTGCTAATGGGGGTGTTTTGAGAGCACCCCTGTTTCACAGGTAACAGTCTGCCTTCAGAACACCCCCATTGTTTCACTTATTTTGGATTAGCCCAACCCACTGGAGAAGAGAGACAGATTGAAGAAGGCAAGTTTTCTTGTATATTATTTATTTAATTGTGAGAGCGTTTTTTCTGCTCTTGATCTGGCTTGTTTAATAAATATTCCTTTTTTATTAAAGAGGACGTGCCGTTTGTGTTTAAGAGTAAAAGCTTTAAGTTAATAGTCAGAGGTGGACAAAGTACACAACTCCATTACTCGAGTGAAAGTAAAATTACTACTGGTCAAATATTACTCCGTTACAAGTGAAAGTTGTTGAAAACTATTTTTACTCAAGTAAAAGTACAGAAGTACTTGTTTATAAAAGTACTTAAGTATCAAAAGTAAATTTCCTTTATGTCAATGCATTATTTTATTATTGTTGCATTGTTGTATGAATGCACGCTATAGCCATCACGGTGGTTTAAGCCAGTCAGTGATGCTCCATCTGAAAAGCTAGCAAACTACCACCTTGAATAGTTTAAATACTTGTAAAAAAGTTACAAAGCTGCTGTCACTTTAAGGCAGAATGCACAAATCCTACACACTGATACACATCCGATATTCCCCCAACTGTTTACGTTCACTTAAGACATAATCAACTTTGTTTAAGTGATACTTTCCAAAATGAAAATTTTGACCTTTTGTGTGTATTGGTCTGTTTAAGTGCGGGGAAAAAAGCGCAAAAGAAAGCTCTATTCAGTTCTTGTGCTCATCTGAGAGGTACAAAAACCAGACTGAACTGAGCTCTTTCATCAAGCTTTTTCAGATTCAATATGTCAATGCTTCACTTTCTCCCAGACATTTTTTAACATTTTATGAGACCTTCATCAAGTGTATGCCAACGAAACTAATCTTTAATCTTTTCAGAAAACTTTAACTTAATTTCTAGTATGGCCATGGGTGCACACACTGTGCCGAGGAACCGTCTTCCTCCATTTTGCTATAACCTGATCAGTGTTCAAAAAATGTCGGGAAACTTCATATGACCGTACAAAAGTGATTACTTATGGCTGTCTGCAAAAAAAAAAAAACGTTGCTACAGAAACGACTTTCTACTTCGAGGACCTTGATAGAAATGTAGTGGAGTAAAAAGTACGATATTTGTCTTTCAAATGTAGTGAAGTTAAAGTAAAAGTTTCCCTAAAAAAATAATACTTTAGTAAAGTACAGATACTCAAAAAGTGTACTTAAGTACAGTACTCAAGTAAATGTACTTAGTTACTGTCCACCTCTGTTAATAGTCTATTCGTGTCTCAGCCGCGAAGCTGAGCTCATATGTTTGAGCTGCACAGAGCGGCTGAAATGAGTGTCTGTCAGTTATTATAATACATATGACAAAAACAATTGTCTAAATTATGTTGCATATTCCTCAAAAGTTCTTGTGATGATATCTAGTTGACAATAGTGCTATATTTTCGGAAGTCATAGTCTATGATATTGCGCAGGTGCATGCGATGCGACGCTGTCAGAGCCGACAGACTCGTGTGTCAGACTCATTTCAGTGCAAAATAATCAGCTCAAAAACTATTTAATATACAGCAAATAGCCTACTAGTTTTTTATGTTTATTTATAATTAATTTAGGGAGACAACAAGGCTACCAAGTACTGCGCACAGTGTGCAGCTAATTCATTTAAGTTTTTTTTTCCTAACGTTATTTTAGTCGATTTTTAGTCGAAAATTTCAGGACTTCAGTCGACCAAGATTTTCTTTGGTTGATTACAGCCCTAAATTTCAGTTACTCTCCAAATTAGGTATGACCAAACATTTATATCACGGTATTTTTCAAAATTATACTGGTTTCGTGGTATATGACGGTATTTTTCAAAATTATACTGGTTTCTGGTATATCACGGTATTTTTCAAAATTATACTGGTTTCTGGTATATCACGGTATTTTTCAAAATTATACTGGTTTCGTGGTATATGACGGTATTTTTTTCCCCTATGCATGACTGGGTGTTAAGCACATTTTCTACTGATTGAGAGAGGAAATACTGCAGCAGATTGACTAGAATAACCCATTTTACTGTCATGATGACTGAATATTGTAGAAAAAATCCACACTAGAGTTAATACAGGTTTACAAAGCCCCACAAAATGATGCTGTGGAGAGACAACCAATCAAACACAGACCTGCAACACACTCATTACAGGCACATGAATATTCAAATATGACCACGGAGATAGAAGTAAAAAAAAGAGTGTAAAGTCAAAATGAAATATGTGTTCTGAGTTTCTTACACCACAGATAAATGTGTTATTAACCACCCAGCCAAATCTGAATCATAAAAAAAATCCGGTGAAAGTTTGTAAAACGATGAGAACGTGATCCGACCTCGAACAGACCCAACTGCGTAAAGTACTGATCATTTTTGGACCAAACCAAAATAAATCTTGGAGTAGTGAGGAGGGGCGGAGCCTCAGAGAAATGAGGTCTGATGACCATATTAGGTCGAAAACTCACAAGAACAGCGCGATCTCCGCTTGAAGTGATGCTGCTTTCAAGCCGCATCCTATTATAGAAATGTATTGTTTGCATATTGTGGTGTATACAAACAATGTAATAGATGATGGTCGCAGTTTAGGAAATACGCCATGGCCAATGAGTGAGGTGGATGTGGTCATGTGACTGCATTTTGGTTTGTTTCAACCGGTTCGGACCAAAGGTCTAAAAAGCTGAAAAATGCTACAATGTATAATTGTTCGCATTGGTTCGGACCAAATGAACCGAACCAGAGATGTGATGAAAAATGTATGATTATTTATTAACAAGTCATTTACCAATAATTGGAATTTCAAAAATATTTAGCTACAAATTGTCTATTAATCTATTAGCCTTTACATTGCTTTAAAGCGTTACTAGTATTTTAACATGTCATCTTCCTGAGAACCAGAAAAAAAGTGTTTAGTGAATTTTTTTTATTTATTGTTTTATTGTTTGGAGCATAAAAAAACGTTTATTTTTATTTGCATTCCTATGTTATAGGCTACGCTATATCTTCTGCTCTGTAGAGGACCGTTTATTGAGAAAATTAAAAGACATGAATAGACAAATAATGGGATTTTGTTTTGTCATTCACTACAAAAATGTATGCTTCAAGCTTTTTTTTTGTTTTTTATCCGAACTTTGTATAAATATGATTCTCAATGTTATGAAAGATACAGAATCATTTTACTTTATGCAATATGTGCGTAAACCCAGTAAAACATATTCCCATTCTATAGCCAATGCATCTATACACTGTATCTAATTTGCATATTAATGTGTTGTAATGTAAAAAGACGTGTAATAATATTTTCATAAGAATGTCTTGTATTTCATAAGAAACTTAAAACTGTGTTTGTTGTCAGAGAAATGTGTTAAATAATGTCCTCTACAGAGGCAAAACCTCTAATGTGGGTCTGATATTTCTGTCTTTTATATAGTATAATAATAGTTTATTCAACGAATGACTGTAGCCTGGAAAGTGAGCCAAGATCGCTACAATCACTAAAAGGCTGTTGCGTTGTCAGTTCATCGCGATCTCACAAAGCTCCTTTATAGAAATGAAGTCGTCTCGTCAACAATAAATCTCTTACTTCATTGTGTCTTGACTTTGTTTGTTAGAGAGGTTGCATTATATTCACTCAGCACTGAATAAAAACTGCGGAAAACTTACATACACTCCAAAAAAAAAATATTTATGATGCTGTTCACTTTATTTAAGCAATTCATCTTGATTTAACACCATTATATTAGGTTTCTGGTTCAAATGTAATTGATTCATGTTAAACTGACTTAAAACCGTCACTCTTTGACATAACTTGATGTTTTCATTTTGAACCCAAAGAAATAAGACTTTCACTTCCCATCATGCTTTGCAAATGGGGCTGAATTCGGAGAGTAAATGTTTAAATAAAGTGCAATTTGATGCATTTTTAACAAGATGAGAAAATTGAGATACATTTTAATGCTTCATGTTTTGTTATGTTGGTATTTAAAAGCTTGTTTTTGGAGGTTACCATTGTGGTGAAGTGTAGAGCATGAGGACCTGCTAATAACTATTAAAATAGTTTTAATTAAAAAAAAATCTACTCTGGGCATGCCATGGATGTAACAAAACCATCTTCTGGCTAGCCAGTAAAAAGGTTTTGTAAATGCACTCAAAAGCTATTTTTTGAATAAATGTAAAGGATTTCCATGTGATTAAATGGCTTTCTTTCAGCATTAAGCACTTTTGTTAGGCTAACTTAAATAAATTAGTTGGTCCAAAACATTGCAAATTAGTTGGGCTGACACTATTAAATTAAGCTGTGGCTAAATAAGTTGAATCAACCTTAATAAATTAAGTTGACCCAACGTAAGTACATTAAATTGGAATAACAGAATTGCATAATGCTGAAATAAAGCAAGTCTGAAAATACTTTCCATGATTTTTTTATGTTAATTCAAAGAGTTATTTTTTTGAGTGACGCTTTAAAATCAGTGACATAAAATCGGTGCATCCCTATTTATGATGTGACGGCGAAATGATAAAGAACATAAAAAAGCGGTTTAATATTAACTATTAATCGCGATTAATCTCATCCAAAATAAAAGTTTGTGTTTACATAATATATGTGTGTGTAGTGTGTATAATTATTATTTATATATAAAAACACACACAAGCATGTATATATTTAAGAAAAATGTATTATATTTATATATAAAATATTTATATATAATATAAATTATATAAATGTATATTCACTGAAAAAAATTATTATGGCCCAATTAAATTAAGCATAATTAATTTGTGCTCGATATTTAAATTTAGTTTTTTTATTTTAATAAAAAAAAATGATTTGGTTCTATGGGAATTGCATGTGTTTTTGTTTCAATTGAGATCAAATAAATTGATTGCAACCACTTACGATACATTTTTTAGTAAATTCAACAAATATTTTTTTTCAGTGTACATGCAAATATTTCTTACATATATACATGAATGTGTGTGTATTTATATATACATAATAATTAACAGAGTACACACACATATATTATGTAAACACAAACTTTTATTTTGGATGTGATCGCGATTCATCTTTTGACAGCCCTAATATTAACACACATTAGTCTATAGCGCAGTTTGATCTAAATGCACTGACCAGCTTTTGATTTATTAATCTAGATTTGTCCGTGTTTCCGCATCGCTGGAATAAATCTGAGACTTCAGCATATTCTCCATTAGTCTCGTCTGAAGCGGAGCAGGCGTATATATGGTGGAGCACCATAGCCTGATCCGGCCTCTCAGATATTGACTGATTGTTCCATCTATTGCACAGCTAATTAAAACTTTCCCACCCAGCCCAGCTCATAATGTAATTATCCGCCAATGATCCGGCGTCCCTCTCCGCGTGTGTAAGTTCAGCGCGGCGTCTGCGGATCAAGCCTCTTGATTGGGCTATTGAGTGTTTCCTGTCAGCTGTCCATAGAATAACCAGTGCCTGAGCAACTCCAGCGGCCGCTATTGATCGAGTTTGGTGTCACACACACACGGTGTTCTCCAGTTCATTAGCATGTCTAAAACAACTCAGACACATATTCTGCAGTCTGGCACTCTCCATTGAGTGTGTGTGTGTGTGTGTGTGTGTGTGTGTGTGTGTGTGTGTGTGTGTGTGTGTGTGTGTGTGTGTGTGTGTGTGTGTGTGTGTGTGTGTGTGTGTGTGTGTGTGTGTGTGTGTGGCGTTGCAGGACTCTGGAGTATTGAAGCTTGGAGAAATAATTAAAATATCTGTAGCAGTTCCATCAAACTATAAAAGCTGCAGTCCCTCTGAAACTGAAGCAGAACTGCTCTTACAGCACAGATCAAACAAACCCTCAACGCCGTTATATCCTCCAGACGTAACAACCCAGTGTTTGAGTAGTTTATGTGTTACACAGATCCTGGGTCAGACGAAACAACCCAGTGTTTGAGTAGTTTTTGTGTTACTCAGATCCTGGGTCAGACGTAACAACCCAGTGTTTGAGTAGTTTTTGTGTTACACAGATCCTGGGTCAGACGAAACAACCCAGTGTTTGAGTAGTTTTTGTGTTACTCAGATCCTGGGTCAGACGTAACAACCCAGTGTTTGAGTAGTTTTTGTGTTACTCAGATCCTGGGTCAGACGAAACAACCCAGTGTTTGGGTAGTTTATGTGTTACACAGATCCTGGGTCAGACGAAACAACCCAGTGTTTGAGTAGTTTTTGTGTTACTCAGATCCTGGGTCAGACGTAACAACCCAGTGTTTGAGTAGTTTTTGTGTTACTCAGATCCTGGGTCAGACGTAACAACCCAGTGTTTGGGTAGTTTATGTGTTACTCAGATCCTGGGTCAGACGAAACAACCCAGTGTTTGAGTAGTTTCTGTGTTACTCACATCCTGGGTCAGACGTAACAACCCAGTGTTTGGGTAGTTTATGTGTTACACAGATCCTGGGTCAGACGAAACAACCCAGTGTTTGAGTAGTTTTTGTGTTACTCAGATCCTGGGTCAGACGTAACAACCCAGTGTTTGAGTAGTTTTTGTGTTACTCAGATCCTGGGTCAGACGTAACAACCCAGTGTTTGGGTAGTTTATGTGTTACTCAGATCCTGGGTCAGACGTAACAACCCAGTGTTTGGGTAGTTTCTGTGTTACTCACATCCTGGGTCAGACGTAACAACCCAGTGTTTGGGTAGTTTATGTGTTACACAGATCCTGGGTCAGACGAAACAACCCAGTGTTTGAGTAGTTTTTGTGTTACTCAGATCCTGGGTCAGACGTAACAACCCAGTGTTTGAGTAGTTTTTGTGTTACTCAGATCCTGGGTCAGACGTAACAACCCAGTGTTTGGGTAGTTTATGTGTTACTCAGATCCTGGGTCAGACGAAACAACCCAGTGTTTGAGTAGTTTTTGTGTTACACAGATCCTGGGTCAGACGAAACAACCCAGTGTTTGAGTAGTTTTTGTGTTACTCAGATCCTGGGTCAGACGTAACAACCCAGTGTTTGAGTAGTTTTTGTGTTACTCAGATCCTGGGTCAGACGTAACAACCCAGTGTTTGGGTAGTTTATGTGTTACACAGATCCTGGGTCAGACGAAACAACCCAGTGTTTGAGTAGTTTTTGTGTTACTCAGATCCTGGGTCAGACGTAACAACCCAGTGTTTGAGTAGTTTTTGTGTTACACAGATCCTGGGTCAGACGTAACAACCCAGTGTTTGGGTAGTTTTTGTGTTACACAGATCCTGGGTCAGACGTAACAACCCAGTGTTTGGGTAGTTTTTGTGTTACTCAGATCCTGGGTCAGACGTAACAACCCAGTGTTTGGGTAGTTTTTGTGTTACACAGATCCTGGGTCAGACGAAACAACCCAGTGTTTGAGTAATTTTTGTGTTACTCAGATCCTGGGTCAGACGTAACAACCCAGTGTTTGAGTAGTTTATGTGTTACACAGATCCTGGGTCAGACGTAACAACCCAGTGTTTGGGTAGTTTTTGTGTTACTCAGATCCTGGGTCAGACGTAACAACCCAGTGTTTGAGTAGTTTATGTGTTACACAGATCCTGGGTCAGACGTAACAACCCAGTGTTTGGGTAGTTTTTGTGTTACTCAGATCCTGGGTCAGACGTAACAACCCAGTGTTTGAGTAGTTTATGTGTTACACAGATCCTGGGTCAGACGTAACAACCCAGTGTTTGGGTAGTTTTTGTGTTACTCAGATCCTGGGTCAGACGTAACAACCCAGTGTTTGAGTAGTTTATGTGTTACACAGATCCTGGGTCAGACGTAACAACCCAGTGTTTGGGTAGTTTTTGTGTTACTCAGATCCTGGGTCAGACGTAACAACCCAGTGTTTGAGTAGTTTTTGTGTTACTCAGATCCTGGGTCAGACGTAACAACCCAGTGTTTGGGTAGTTTTTGTGTTACACAGATCCTGGGTCAGATGTAACAACCCAGTGTTTGAGTAGTTTTTGTGTTACTCAGATCCTGGGTCAGACGTAACAACCCAGTGTTTAAATAGTTTTTGTGTTACTCAGATCCTGGGTCAGACGTAACAACCCAGTGTTTGAGTAGTTTATGTGTTACTCAGATCCTGGGTCAGACGTAACAACCCAGTGTTTGGGTAGTTTATGTGTTACACAGATCCTGGGTCAGACGAAACAACCCAGTGTTTGAGTAGTTTTTGTGTTACACAGATCCTGGGTCAGACGAAACAACCCAGTGTTTGAGTAGTTTTTGTGTTACTCAGATCCTGGGTCAGACGTAACAACCCAGTGTTTGGGTAGTTTTTGTGTTACACAGATCCTGGGTCAGACGAAACAACCCAGTGTTTGAGTAGTTTTTGTGTTACTCAGATCCTGGGTCAGACGAAACAACCCAGTGTTTGAGTAGTTTTTGTGTTACTCAGATCCTGGGTCAGACGTAACAACCCAGTGTTTGAGTAGTTTTTGTGTTACTCAGATCCTGGGTCAGACGTAACAACCCAGTGTTTGGGTAGTTTTTGTGTTACTCAGATCCTGGGTCAGACGAAACAACCCAGTGTTTGAGTAGTTTTTGTGTTACACAGATCCTGGGTCAGACGAAACAACCCAGTGTTTGAGTAGTTTTTGTGTTACTCAGATCCTGGGTCAGACGTAACAACCCAGTGTTTGAGTAGTTTTTGTGTTACTCAGATCCTGGGTCAGACGTAACAACCCAGTGTTTGAGTAGTTTTTGTGTTACTCAGATCCTGGGTCAGACGTAACAACCCAGTGTTTGAGTAGTTTTTGTGTTACTCAGATCCTGGGTCAGACGTAACAACCCAGTGTTTGAGTAGTTTTTGTGTTACTCAGATCCTGGGTCAGACGTAACAACCCAGTGTTTGAGTAGTTTTTGTGTTACTCAGATCCTGGGTCAGACGAAACAACCCAGTGTTTGAGTAGTTTTTGTGTTACACAGATCCTGGGTCAGACGAAACAACCCAGTGTTTGAGTAGTTTTTGTGTTACTCAGATCCTGGGTCAGACGTAACAACCCAGTGTTTGAGTAGTTTTTGTGTTACTCAGATCCTGGGTCAGACGTAACAACCCAGTGTTTGGGTAGTTTATGTGTTACACAGATCCTGGGTCAGACGAAACAACCCAGTGTTTGAGTAGTTTTTGTGTTACTCAGATCCTGGGTCAGACGTAACAACCCAGTGTTTGAGTAGTTTTTGTGTTACACAGATCCTGGGTCAGACGTAACAACCCAGTGTTTGGGTAGTTTTTGTGTTACACAGATCCTGGGTCAGACGTAACAACCCAGTGTTTGGGTAGTTTTTGTGTTACACAGATTCTGGGTCAGACGTAACAACCCAGAGTTTGGGTAGTTTTTGTGTTACACAGATCCTGGGTCAGACGTAACAACCCAGTGTTTGGGTAGTTTATGTGTTACTCAGATCCTGGGTCAGACGTTACAACCCAGTGTTTGGGTAGTTTATGTGTTACACAGATCCTGAGTCAGACGTAACAACCCAGTGTTTGGGTAGTTTATGTGTTACACAGATTCTGGGTCAGACGTAACAACCCAGTGTTTGGGTAGTTTTTGTGTTACACAGATCCTGGGTCAGACGTAACAACCCAGTGTTTGGGTAGTTTTTGTGTTACACAGATTCTGGGTCAGACGTAACAACCCAGAGTTTGGGTAGTTTTTGTGTTACACAGATCCTGGGTCAGACGTAACAACCCAGTGTTTGGGTAGTTTATGTGTTACTCAGATCCTGGGTCAGACGTTACAACCCAGTGTTTGGGTAGTTTTTGTGTTACACAGATCCTGAGTCAGACGTAACAACCCAGTGTTTGGGTAGTTTATGTGTTACACAGATTCTGGGTCAGACGTAACAACCCAGAGTTTGGGTAGTTTTTGTGTTACACAGATCCTGGGTCAGACGTAACAACCCAGTGTTTGGGTAGTTTATGTGTTACTCAGATCCTGGGTCAGACGTTACAACCCAGTGTTTGGGTAGTTTATGTGTTACACAGATCCTGAGTCAGACGTAACAACCCAGTGTTTGGGTAGTTTATGTGTTACTCAGATCCTGGGTCAGACGTAACAACCCAGTGTTTGGGTAGTTTTTGTGTTACACAGATCCTGAGTCAGACGTAACAACCCAGTGTTTGGGTAGTTTATGTGTTACACAGATCCTGAGTCAGACGTAACAACCCAGTGTTTGGGTAGTTTTTGTGTTACACAGATCCTGGGTCAGACGTAACAACCCAGTGTTTGGGTAGTTTATGTGTTACTCAGATCCTGGGTCAGACGTTACAACCCAGTGTTTGGGTAGTTTATGTGTTACACAGATTCTGGGTCAGACGTAACAACCCAGAGTTTGGGTAGTTTTTGTGTTACACAGATCCTGGGTCAGACATAACAACCCAGTGTTTGGGTAGTTTATGTGTTACACAGATCCTGGGTCAGACGTAACAACCCAGTGTTTGGGTAGTTTATGTGTTACACAGATCCTGGGTCAGACGTAACAACCCAGTGTTTGGGTAGTTTATGTGTTACACAGATCCTGAGTCAGACGTAACAACCCAGTGTTTGGGTAGTTTATGTGTTACACAGATTCTGGGTCAGACGTAACAACCCAGTGTTTGGGTAGTTTATGTGTTACACAGATTCTGGGTCAGACGTAACAACCCAGAGTTTGGGTAGTTTTTGTGTTACACAGATCCTGAGTCAGACGTAACAACCCAGTGTTTGGGTAGTTTATGTGTTACACAGATTCTGGGTCAGACGTAACAACCCAGTGTTTGGGTAGTTTATGTGTTACACAGATTCTGGGTCAGACGTAACAACCCAGTGTTTGGGTAGTTTTTGTGTTACTCAGATTCTGGGTCAGACGTAACAACCCAGTGTTTGGGTAGTTTATGTGTTACACAGATCCTGGGTCAGACGTAACAACCCAGTGTTTGGGTAGTTTTTGTGTTACACAGATCCTGGGTCAGACGTAACAACCCAGTGTTTGAGTAGTTTATGTGTTACACAGATCCTGGGTCAGACGTAACAACCCAGTGTTTGGGTAGTTTATGTGTTACACAGATCCTGGGTCAGACGTAACAACCCAGTGTTTGGGTAGTTTTTGTGTTACACAGATCCTGGGTCAGACGTAACAACCCAGTGTTTGAGTAGTTTATGTGTTACACAGATCCTGGGTCAGACGTAACAACCCAGTGTTTGGGTAGTTTTTGTGTTACTCAGATCCTGGGTCAGACGTAACAACCCAGTGTTTGAGTAGTTTTTGTGTTACTCAGATCCTGGGTCAGACGTAACAACCCAGTGTTTGGGTAGTTTTTGTGTTACACAGATCCTGGGTCAGACGTAACAACCCAGTGTTTGAGTAGTTTATGTGTTACTCAGATCCTGGGTCAGACGTAACAACCCAGTGTTTAAATAGTTTTTGTGTTACTCAGATCCTGGGTCAGACGTAACAACCCAGTGTTTGGGTAGTTTTTGTGTTACACAGATCCTGGGTCAGATGTAACAACCCAGTGTTTGAGTAGTTTTTGTGTTACTCAGATCCTGGGTCAGACGTAACAACCCAGTGTTTGAGTAGTTTTTGTGTTACTCAGATCCTGGGTCAGATGTAACAACCCAGTGTTTGAGTAGTTTTTGTGTTACTCAGATCCTGGGTCAGACGTAACAACCCAGTGTTTGAGTAGTTTTTGTGTTACTCAGATCCTGGGTCAGATGTAACAACCCAGTGTTTGAGTAGTTTTTGTGTTACTCAGATCCTGGGTCAGACGTAACAACCCAGTGTTTGAGTAGTTTTTGTGTTACTCAGATCCTGGGTCAGATGTAACAACCCAGTGTTTGAGTCGTTTATGTGTTACACAGATTCTGGGTCAGACGTAACAACCCAGAGTTTGGGTAGTTTTTGTGTTACACAGATCCTGGGTCAGACGTAACAACCCAGTGTTTGGGTAGTTTATGTGTTACTCAGATCCTGGGTCAGACGTTACAACCCAGTGTTTGGGTAGTTTATGTGTTACACAGATCCTGAGTCAGACGTAACAACCCAGTGTTTGGGTAGTTTATGTGTTACACAGATTCTGGGTCAGACGTAACAACCCAGAGTTTGGGTAGTTTTTGTGTTACACAGATCCTGAGTCAGACGTAACAACCCAGTGTTTGGGTAGTTTATGTGTTACACAGATTCTGGGTCAGACGTAACAACCCAGAGTTTGGGTAGTTTTTGTGTTACACAGATCCTGGGTCAGACGTAACAACCCAGTGTTTGGGTAGTTTATGTGTTACTCAGATCCTGGGTCAGACGTTACAACCCAGTGTTTGGGTAGTTTATGTGTTACACAGATCCTGAGTCAGACGTAACAACCCAGTGTTTGGGTAGTTTATGTGTTACTCAGATCCTGGGTCAGACGTAACAACCCAGTGTTTGGGTAGTTTTTGTGTTACACAGATCCTGAGTCAGACGTAACAACCCAGTGTTTGGGTAGTTTATGTGTTACACAGATCCTGAGTCAGACGTAACAACCCAGTGTTTGGGTAGTTTTTGTGTTACACAGATCCTGGGTCAGACGTAACAACCCAGTGTTTGGGTAGTTTATGTGTTACTCAGATCCTGGGTCAGACGTTACAACCCAGTGTTTGGGTAGTTTATGTGTTACACAGATTCTGGGTCAGACGTAACAACCCAGAGTTTGGGTAGTTTTTGTGTTACACAGATCCTGGGTCAGACATAACAACCCAGTGTTTGGGTAGTTTATGTGTTACACAGATCCTGGGTCAGACGTAACAACCCAGTGTTTGGGTAGTTTATGTGTTACACAGATCCTGGGTCAGACGTAACAACCCAGTGTTTGGGTAGTTTATGTGTTACACAGATCCTGAGTCAGACGTAACAACCCAGTGTTTGGGTAGTTTATGTGTTACACAGATTCTGGGTCAGACGTAACAACCCAGTGTTTGGGTAGTTTATGTGTTACACAGATTCTGGGTCAGACGTAACAACCCAGAGTTTGGGTAGTTTTTGTGTTACACAGATCCTGAGTCAGACGTAACAACCCAGTGTTTGGGTAGTTTATGTGTTACACAGATTCTGGGTCAGACGTAACAACCCAGTGTTTGGGTAGTTTATGTGTTACACAGATTCTGGGTCAGACGTAACAACCCAGTGTTTGGGTAGTTTTTGTGTTACTCAGATTCTGGGTCAGACGTAACAACCCAGTGTTTGGGTAGTTTATGTGTTACACAGATCCTGGGTCAGACGTAACAACCCAGTGTTTGGGTAGTTTTTGTGTTACACAGATCCTGGGTCAGACGTAACAACCCAGTGTTTGGGTAGTTTTTGTGTTACACAGATCCTGGGTCAGACGTAACAACCCAGTGTTTGGGTAGTTTATGTGTTACACAGATCCTGGGTCAGACGTAACAACCCAGTGTTTGGGTAGTTTTTGTGTTACACAGATCCTGGGTCAGACGTAACAACCCAGTGTTTGAGTAGTTTATGTGTTACACAGATTCTGGGTCAGACGTAACAACCCAGTGTTTGGGTAGTTTTTGTGTTACTCAGATCCTGGGTCAGACGTAACAACCCAGTGTTTGAGTAGTTTATGTGTTACACAGATCCTGGGTCAGACGTAACAACCCAGTGTTTGGGTAGTTTCTGTGTTACACAAGCTTAAATGTGGGCAATAAGTATTTAATTGAGATGTTCTGTTGGCCTTAACGTACCCAGAGATATAGAGATGTAAATGAGAAGAGCAGATTTTCCTAATAATCACACAGCCCTGAACGCTGCATTGCTGCTGTGAAAGGCCTCCGAATGCACCTTAAACTGCAATAAAAGCCCCTGCGGCTGCAGTTATGGACGCTCTTTAATATATGCTTCTCTATTTTGCTCACGCAGTTACAGGGTGAAGCATGTCTAACAGCAACCTCAAGCCATCATCTCCTCTCTGCTGGTTCCTCATGTGTAATTCAGAAGCAGGAGCTCGACCTCGTCTGCTCCTCATAGTGAAGGGCGTGAGGATGAAGAAATGGTGAAGTTAGACATTAGCGAGTCATTTGCCTAGCAACAGCAAACAACACAACTACAAATTCGGGACAAATACGAGTTAAAATGGCGGAGCGGATGCTGATGGTAATAAAACCTGCACACACACAGCATTATTTGCACCTCATGAATTATTATAACATACTTAATTTTTCCCTAACATCTAAGCATTTCATGTATTCTTAAAGAATGTCCCACCAATAATTGCAACCAGACGCATTTCATTTAACACCCAAGTATCGATAAAATGCATTAAAAATTAATTATTATCAAGTAATCCTAAGAACTGCTGTTACATTATGAATCCATAATTCTCATTAATATTTCCTAATGATGATTGTAATTCTCTTTTTTTTGTGTTACAGTAAAAATAAATTATGATGAAAATGTATTTGATTTATAATAATGTTTTTGTAATACTAATTCTAAGCTGTTTCTATTTTACATATGTTTTAATAATAATTCTACTTATTTTTAAATTAAATGTAATTATCAATTTTACACATAATAATGTTTTATAAAATTCTACTTAATTCTAAATTAATTTAATTTAATTAATAATCACTATTTTATATATAAACATGTTTTATTAATAATAATTTTATTTAGAATTATTAAGTAGAATTAATAATCTATTTACTTTACCTATAAAAAAGTTGTATTAATAATAATTATACTAAATGATTATAAATTAAATGTAATAATCGATTTATTTTACACGTTTTAATAATAATTTTACTTAATTCTAAATTAATTTAATTAATAGTCAATTTATTTTACATATAATAATGTGTTAATAATTCTACTCAATTCTAAATTAATTTTATTTAATTAATAATCGCTATGTTATATACAAACATGTTTTTATTAATAATAATTCTAAATGAAATGTAATAATCAATTTTATTATTTACACATAATAATGTTTTAATAATTTTACTTAATTCCAAATACATTTCATTTAATTAATAATCAGTTTATTTTACATGTTTTATTAATAATAATTCAACTTAATAATTCTAAATTAAATGTGATTAATAATCAGTTTATTTGACTTAAAATAATGTTTTATTAATAATAATTATTCTTAATAGTTTTAAATGAAATGTGATTAATAATCAGTTTATTTGACATGTTTTATTAACAATAATTCTACGTAATAATTCTAAATGAAACGTGATTAATAATCTGTTTATTTGACATATAATAATGTTTTATTAATAATAATAATTCTACTTAATAATTCTAAATTAAATGTGATTAATAATCAGTTTATTTGACATATAATAATGTTTTATTAATAATAATTATTCTTAATAATTTTAAATTAAATGTGATTAATAATCAGTTTATTTGACATGTTTTATTAATAATAATTCTACGTAATAATTCTAAATGAAACGTGATTAATAATCTGTTTATTTGACATATAATAATGTTTTATTAATAATAATAATTCTACTTAATCATTCTAAATGAAATGTGATTAATAATCAGTTTATTTGACATATAATAATGTTTTATTAATAATAATAATTCTACTTAATAATTCTAAATTAAATGTGATTAATAATCAGTTTATTTGACATATAATAATGTTTTATTAATAATAATTATTCTTAATAATTTTAAATTAAATGTGATTAATAATCAGTTTATTTGACATGTTTTATTAATAATAATTCTACGTAATAATTCTAAATGAAACGTGATTAATAATCTGTTTATTTGACATATAATAATGTTTTATTAATAATAATAATTCTACTTAATCATTCTAAATGAAATGTGATTAATAATCAGTTTATTTGACATATAATAATGTTTTATTAATAATAATAATTCTACTTAATCATTCTAAATGAAATGTGATTAATAATCAGTTTATTTGACATGTTTTATTAACAATAATTCTACGTAATAATTCTAAATGAAATGTGATTAATAATCAGTTTATTTGACATATAATATGTTTTATTAATAATAATAATTCTACTTAATAATGCTAAATGAAATGTGATTAATAATCAGTTTATTTGACATATAATATGTTTTATTAATAATAATAATTCTACTTAATAATTCTAAATGAAATGTGATTAATATTCAGTTTATTTGACATATAATATGTTTTATTAATAATAATAATTCTACTTAATAATGCTAAATGAAATGTGATTAATAATCAGTTTATTTGACATATATGTTTTATTAATAATAATAATTCTACTTAATAATGCTAAATTAAATGTGATTAATAATCAGTTTATTTGACATGTTTTATTAATAATAATTCTACTTAATAATTCTAAATTATTTTTTTTAAAATTAATAATCAGTTTATTTTACATATAATGTTTTATTAATAATAATAATTCTACTTAATAATTCTAAATTAATTTTTTTTAATTAATAATCAGTTTATTTGACATATGTTTTATTAATAATAATAATTCTACGTAATAATTCTAAATGAAATGTGATGAATAATGAGTTTATTTGACATATAATATGTTTTATTAATAATAATAATTCTACTTAATAATGCTAAATGAATGTGATTAATAATCAGTTTATTTGACATGTTTTATTAACAATAATTCTACGTAATAATTCTAAATGAAATGTGATTAATAATCAGTTTATTTGACATGTTTTATTAACAATAATTCTACGTAATAATTCTAAATGAAATGTGATTAATAATCAGTTTATTTGACATATATGTTTTATTAATAATAATAATTCTACGTAATAATTCTAAATGAAATGTGATGAATAATGAGTTTATTTGACATATAATATGTTTTATTAATAATAATAATTCTACTTAATAATGCTAAATGAATGTGATTAATAATCAGTTTATTTGACATGTTTTATTAACAATAATTCTACGTAATAATTCTAAATGAAATGTGATTAATAATCAGTTTATTTGACATATAATATGTTTTATTAATAATAATAATTCTACTTAATAATGCTAAATGAAATGTGATTAATAATCAGTTTATTTGACATATAATATGTTTTATTAATAATAATAATTCTACTTAATAATTCTAAATGAAATGTGATTAATATTCAGTTTATTTGACATATAATATGTTTTATTAATAATAATAATTCTACTTAATAATGCTAAATGAAATGTGATTAATAATCAGTTTATTTGACATATATGTTTTATTAATAATAATAATTCTACTTAATAATGCTAAATGAAATGTGATGAATAATCAGTTTATTTGACATATAATATGTTTTATTAATAATAATAATTCTACTTAATAATGCTAAATGAAATGTGATGAATAATGAGTTTATTTGTCATGTTGTAATAATAATAATGCTCTACAGAGGTATTAGTAATGGCTCTGATCGAGAGTCTCAGATCTCTGGATATCAGCAAGAGCTCCGGCTGCTGAAGATCTCTCTTCCTGGCACCGGTGTTAGGTGGGAAAACCCATGAGCCATTTCTCTGCTTCTGTCACTCTGTGTTTTTATGTGTGTTCTCCCATCATCTGAACCAGCTCCAGTCTGTGTGTGTGTGTGTGTGTGTGTGTGTGGAAGGGTTTCTCCCTCATCTGCTCCTGTGCTAAAGTTCATCTCACACGCTGATTCACTTTAGAGACAATCCAGAAAACAATGGCTGCTTCTGTTTCCATGGATACGGCTGCACATACCATAGACTGCCGGAGCACAAATCAGGAGGTGATGAGACTTAGATCTCCACAGAAGCATCAGCGGAGCTCCAGCTCAGAGTCTCCAACTGTGCTCAGATCAGCCTCAAAACAAGCCTCCCTTTACACTACAGTATGCAGGATCAATACAGGTAAACTACATAATACAAGACTAATAAATACAACATATACAAGACAAATATTAGATTACAATAAACAAAATAATATAAGACAAATAAAACAATAAATTATATAAAAATATAATATTACATAATAAATAAAATAAGAGAGAAATATTAAATTAAAATGAAATTAAACAAAATAATATAAGACTAATAAAACTAACTAAATAAAATAAAAATTATACAAGACGAATATTAAATTACAATAAAATTAAACAAAATAATATAAGACAAATAAAACAATAAATTACTTTGAATTAAATCAATTATAAATTAAATATAATATTATATAATAAATAAAATAAGAGAGAAATATTCAATTTAAATAAAAATAAACAAAATACAAGATAAATAAAACAATAAACTCAATTGAGTTAAATAAATTATAAATTATATAAGAGAAAAATATTCAATTAAAATTAAATTAAACAAAATAATATAAGATAAATAAAACTAACTAAATAAAATAAGAGAGAAATATTACATTTAAATAAAATTAAACAAAATAAATAATACAAGAAAAATAAATAAAATAAAATTTAAACAAAATAATACAAGACAAATAAAAATATTATAACAAAATAAAATAAAATCAATAATCTCCCGTGACTGGCTGTAACTGGTTGAGCTTTAGTCTGAGGACACGCCCACAAACACCACCAATCACACTCCTCCACACACAACAGCGTCCAATCACACTCCTCCACACACAACAGCGTCCAATCACACTCCTCCACACACAACACCGTCCAATCACACTCCTCCACACACAACAGCGTCCAATCACACTCCTCCACACAACAGCGTCCAA
>NC_137114.1:53199841-53204841 GCF_949357685.1 Gobio gobio
TCTGTCCATCCATCCATCCATCCATCCATCTGTCCATCCATCTATCTGTCCATCTATCTGTCCATCCATCTATCTGTCCATCCATCCATCCATCTATCTGTCCATCCATCCATCCATCCATCTATCTGTCCATCCATCCATCCATCCATCCATCTATCTGTCTGTCTGTCCATCCATCCATCCATCCATCCATCCATCTATCTGTCCATCCATCCATCCATCTATCTGTCCATCCATCCATCTATCTGTCTGTCTGTCTGTCCATCCATCCATCCATCCATCCATCCATCCATCCATCTATCTGTCTGTCCATCCATCCATTCATGGCCACAGGTGTCTAAATCTCTCTCTCTCTCTCTCTCTCTCTCTCTCTGAGTGCATGCTGGGAGTGAACGGAGCGTGGTGAGTGCGAGTGCGTTTGTGGCTGAGTGCTAAAAACTTTTCTATCTTCTATCTTTGTTTGTGTTTGTTTGTATGTGCTAAACTTGTTCGTTCAAAAGTTTGAAGGTGTTTAAGCGTCTGCAACCAGCGTTGTGCTGGGAGGCATGACGAACCCAAACACAATGAGTTTTAAAGATTTAACCCGCCGCCATGGAGTGAAGGTGGAGTCTAGGGTTAATGTGGAGCAGTGTTGTTTAGCGGTGGGAGAGATTGTGGGGCATGATCATATTGTCTCGGCATCGCGAATGAACAGTGCAATTGTTATTTTTTTTAAAACGGTTGAAAAGGCAAATGACGTTGTGCAGAGCGGCGTTGTGTTGAATGGTTCACTCGTGACGGTTTTACCTTTGAGTACCCCGTCCAAAAAAGTTATTCTGTCCAACGTACCTCCGTTTATCAAAGATGAAATACTGGTGCAGGAGTTATCTAGGTATGGAAAACTGGTTTCCCCTATAAAGAAAATCCCTCTCGGGTGCAAGTCCCCTTTAGTGAAGCATCTAGTCTCGTTCAGAAGACAGGTGTTCATGGTGCTAAAAAATGGAATTGATGAGATCGATCTGGTTTTTAAATTCAAAATTGATGGGTTCGATTACACAGTGTTTGCAACATCTGACACGACAATTAAATGTTTTAGTTGTGGTAAGATCGGACACTTAGTTCGAGATTGTCAAAAGAAAGCAGACAGTGCAGGTGCGAGCACTAGCTCGGGACAGGGCGCTTCTGCGGTTCCCACGGCTGAGATCGCGGACATGTGTGTGGTCGAGGCCGGTGAGAGTGAGCTCGGGCCGATCGAGAATAACCCTGAGACAACTGAGATTGTTACCGAGCCTAGTAAAAGTCTCGAGGAACAGTCTTCGATGTCTGAGGAACAGACTAATCAGGCTGAAAACGCTTGTGTGGCTGATGGAATTGATGTGGAAGACGATGTTGATTTTGAGAAGGAAGCCAACTTGGTCTTTAAAATACCAGTTAAGAGAAAGAAAAAAAGCAGTGGAAAAGCTTTTAAGCAAGTAAAGAAAGATGAGGGGGGTAGCGAGAATGTGGGATCTGATAGTGATGGCGATTCCTCTGATTCAAATGTGTCTCAGTGTTCAAATCCGTCTATAAGTTCTCAAAATGATAACTTGATCTGTCTGTATAGAGCTGATGACATTAGTAAATTTCTGCAAGAGACAAAGGGATTGAAAGGAGTGCAAGTTGAAGATTTTTTCCCTGACCATAAACAATTCATCAATGATGTGAGGTTTTTAATGAAAGAGGGAGCCTTTCAGGATGTGGAGATTTATCGTCTTAGAAAAATTGTGAACAAACTAAAAAAAAAAAACAATACTAAAGATGAAGAGCTTGTCAACTTCTAAAAATCTGCCCAAAAATATTTTTTTGGCAGCTCTTCTTATAATTTTTGTTCTGGTCTTTAAAATAAATATGACACATTTTAAAATCGGAACTCTAAACTTAAATGGTGCCAGAGATGGTCATAAAAGAATGATGTTATTTGAGTCTTGTAGACAAAAGCAAATTGATATTCTGTTTCTGCAAGAAACACATAGTGATTTTAAAAATGAGACTGACTGGAGAAGAGAATGGGATGGACAGATTGTCCTGAGTCACAAATCTTCTACTAGTGGAGGCGTGGCTGTTTTGTTTTCAAAGCAGTTTTTACCTTTGTCTTGTGAAGTTGAGGAAATAATTGGTGGTCGTTTTTTAAAGATCAAAGTGAAATTTGAGAAAACCACAATGGTGCTTTTAAATTTATATGCACCTACAAAAGGGTTAGAAAGAGTGATTTTCTTAGATAAGGTGGATGCTGTTTTGAAAGAGTTAAATCCAGAAGACATGTTTTTTTTAGGTGGAGATTTTAATTGTACTGCTAATGACAAGTTGGATAGGAATCATTTAGAACCACACGCTGCTTCTCAGAAAATACTTCTACAGCTCATTGAAACTCATGATTTATGTGATGTGTTCAGAAGTATGAATGAAGATGTTAGACAGTATACTTGGGCTCATAGTACTGAAAATACCATCTCTTTGGCACGACTGGACAGAATATATAGTGTTCAGCACCAACGTAATCTTTTTAAATTTTGTCAAATTATTCCAGTGGGATTTTCTGATCACAGTTTAGTTCTGTGCAGTGTTTTAACCAAGTGTGTCAAATATAAAAGTGCATACTGGACTTTTAATACTTCATTGTTAAATGATAAACATTTTATAGATAACTTTAATTTTTTTTGGGAAACTTTTAAGCAGCAAAAGCATTTCTACACTTCTTTACTGCAATGGTGGGACTGTGGAAAAGTTCTTATTAAAGACTTTTGTCAAAAGTACACTGTGAATGTTACTCGAGACACAGCCCAGTTAATGAAGACTCTAGAAACAGAAATTAGTTTTCTGCAGGATTTATTAGCATCTAAAAAAAATAGAAAACATATTGATGACTTGAAGGAAAAAAAAGCCATTTTGTTAGACCTGTTGGGAGTTAAAGCACAGGGAGCTTTAGTCCGTTCACGGTTCCAAACTGTAACACAAATGGATGCTCCCTCAAAATTCTTTTTTAATTTAGAAATGAAAAAAGGTCAAAGTAAAATGATGCACACGTTACGTTCAGCTACAGGGCAAGAACTAACTGAGCCTGCTGAGATACGTAGTCGTGCTGTAGATTTTGTCTCAGACCTTTATAAATCTGAACTGAGGGAATGGGGTGCAGATGCTGAGAGTTTCTTTCAAGGACTGCCAAAGGTGGATGAAGAGTCCAACAATGAACTACAACAGACTCTGTCACTAAAAGAGCTTTATACCGCCATGATGAGCATGGAAAATGGTAAATCTCCAGGAATTGACGGGTTACCTGTTGAGTTTTACAAGACTCTATGGCCCGTCATAGGAGAAGATCTGCTGACAGTTCTTAATGACAGTCTGGAAAGAGGACTATTACCTCTAAGCTGCAGGAGAGCAGTCATCACACTGTTACCTAAGAAAGGTGATCTTCAGTGTATCAGCAACTGGCGCCCTGTTTCGCTCTTATGTTCAGAATATAAGATTTTGTCTAAAAGTTTGGCTACAAGACTTAGTAAAGTATTAAGTAAGTTAATACATTCTGACCAGTCTTATTGTATTCCCAACAGGTCTATTCTTGATAATATTGCTTTAATTCGAGATGTTTTAGATGCTTCTAAACTCCTGGGAATTAACTCTGGTCTGATTTCTCTTGATCAAGAGAAAGCCTTCGATAGAGTTGAGCATTTGTTTTTATGGAACACTTTAGAGGCTTTTGGGTTTAGCCATGCTTTTATATCTATGATTAAGGCTGTGTATTGTAACATTGAGAGTGTTCTTAAGATTAATGGTGGTTTGTGTGCTCCGTTTAAAGTTGAGAGGGGAGTTAGGCAGGGATGTGCCATGTCTGGCATGTTGTATTCCCTTGCCATTGAACCTTTACTTCAAAAGTTACGAGTTCATCTAACAGGTCTGACTTTCCCTGGTTGTAATAATTCTTTACATCTTTCCGCTTATGCTGATGATGTTATTGTTTTTGTAAATGGAAAGGATGATGTTATTATGTTAGAAAAAATTGTTAATGATTTTAAATGTGTTTCCTCTGCCAAAGTAAACTGGAAGAAAAGTGAAGCTTTACTAGTGGGAAACTGGAGTAGAGATCTTCCCGCATTACCTGGAGGATTGATTTGGAAAAGAGGAGGGTTAAAATACCTTGGTGTCTATCTAGGAGATGAAAACTTCATTAAGAAAAATTGGGAAGGTCTAATTGAGAAAATAAAAGGTCGATTGGATAAATGGAAATGGTTGCTTCCTCAGATATCTTATAGAGGACGTATTCTTATCATTAATAATCTTGTGGCATCTTCATTGTGGCATAAACTTGCTTGTGTCGATCCTCCGAATGGACTGCTTGTCAATATTCAAAGAGAACTGGTGAACTTTTTTTGGGACAAATATCATTGGACTTCTCAAAGCATTCTGTTTTTGCCCAAAGAGGAAGGAGGTCAAGGACTGGTAAATCTCGCAAGCAGAAGAGCCACTTTCCGTCTCCAATACATACAGAAACTGTTAACGGGACCTTATTCACTTGCCTGGAGACCGTTGGCTTTGCACATCTTGAGAAGAGTGAGCAATATGGATATGGATTTATCATTGTTTTTAATGGATCATAAAAGATGGACTTTTACTGGAATTCCTCCTTTTTATCAAAATTTGTTTAAAGTGTGGGGTCTCTTTAAACATCGCTGGATGGAACCAGCAATTTCTCTTTATTGGTTGTTGGAAGAACCAGTTATATTTGGAGCTAAGTTTGATACTTCAGGAGATGATGTTCCTGGGTTAACAGAAATATTATGTAATAGTAAGGTTTTTAAGCTAAAAACTATCATAAATGAATCAGGATATAATTTACTGAAAGCTGAAAAAGTTGCTACCCTTCTAAGAGTTAGATCAATACGTTTTGCTCAGAAGGTTCTCCATAAACTAACTACAATTTTAACTGTTGAAGAGAAGGCACTTTTAGAAGAGTTTGGTGCAGGGACTTTAATCCCTGATAGTAA
>NC_137114.1:53207341-53212143 GCF_949357685.1 Gobio gobio
GTCATACCAAGGGTGAAATTGTGCCTCTTTCCCTGACATCTGGGTCTTTTTTGGAACGTTAGTACTTTAGTTTTAGCCGTGTTAATGGTCAGGGCCCAGGTCTGACAGAACTGATGCAGGACGTCCAGGTTCTGCTGTAGACCCTTTTCTGTTGGAGACAGCAGCACCAGATCGTCCGCATACAGGAGGAACTTTATAGAGGAGTCATGTAGTGTGAGGCCAGGAGCTGCTGATTGGTCTAGAAGATTTGCTAATTCATTGATATAAATATTGAAGAGGGTCGGTGATAGTGGGCAGCCCTGTCTCACACCACGCCCTTGAGTGAAGAACGCCGTTTGTTTATTTCCAATTTTAATTGAGCATTGATTGTTTGAGTACATTGTTTTAATTATGTTGTATGTTTTGCCCCCGATACCTGATTCTAGAAGTTTAGACAGAAGACCTTCATGCCAAATTGAATCAAAGGCCTTCTGGAAATCTACAAAGCAAGCAAAAATTTTGGTTTTGTTTTGGTTAATTTGTTGGTCGATCAGGGTATGCAGGGTGAAGATGTGGTCTGATGTTCTATAATTTGGTAAGAATCCAATCTGACTTTTGCTGAGGACATTGTGCTCTGTGAGGAAGTGAACGAGTCTCGTGTTGATGATACTGCAGAACATCTTCCCCAGGTTACTGCTCACACAGATGCCTCTGTAATTGCTCGGATCTGATTTGTCTCCACTCTTGAATATGGGCGTTATGAGTCCTCTATTCCAGGTGTCAGGGAAATAACCAACACTCAGAACCAAGTTAAACAGTTTCATTATGGCCAATCTGAATTTGGGGTTAGTGTTTTTAAGCATTTCATTTAGGATGCCGTCCGGTCCACTTGCCTTTTTTGTTGGCAGGGCCTGTATTTTATCCGTCAGCTCTTTTTCTGTGATTGGGTAATCTAGAGGATTTTGGTATTTGCCAATTATGGTTTCTATATGGTTTAATTTTTCAGATATCTGTGTTTGTTCTATATTCATGTCTAATTTGCTATACAGTTGTTCGAAGTGGTTTTTCCAGGTGTCTCCGTCTTGTATAGTTGTTTGTTCATGATTCTTTTTATTCAGGAGATTCCAGTTGTCCCAGAAACTGTTTGAATGGACAGATTCTTCAATAGTTTTGAGCTGATTCTGGACGTACTGTTCTTTCTTCTTTCTGAGTGTGTTTTTATATTTTTTAAGCTCCTCACAATAATGAAGGCGTAAATCTGAATCGTCTGGTTGTCTGTGTTTTTGGTTTGCCAGCTGTCTTAAATTTTTCTTTATTCGTTTACAATCCGTATCAAACCATTTTTCGTTCTCTTGTTTTTGTTTATGAGTTTTCTTAGAGCTTTTGAGATTAGATATTGTTGCCAAATAATCAAATATGTAATTTATGTTTTCTACAGCCAGATTTACGCCATCTTCATTATGAGGATAAGTATTTTCTATAAAGTTATCCATAAGTGAGCACACTTGGGGGTGGTCGAGTGCGGTCAGGTATTTTTCTGTGCTGTTTTGTGCCCATCTGTAGTTCTTTGTAATGTTGTACAGCTTACTGGGTTGTGGATGTATGTTAGTATTTTCTGTCCTTTTTAGATACACAGTAATTTGGCTGTGATCTGACAGGGGTGTTAGTGGTTTGACCGTGAATGCTCTGAAAGAGAATAGATCTAAATCTGTGATCATGTAGTCGACTGTTGAGCAACCATGAAATGAACTGTAGGTGTATCTCCCCAGAGAATCCCCTCTCACCCTGCCATTGACGAGGTACAGACCGAGGCTTCGACACAGCTCGAGCAGAACTCTCCCGTTCTTATTTACCTGGGAATCAGAGTTATTCCTAGAGAAACTGACACTGTTTTGTTGATAGCTCTGTCCAAATATATAATTATTCCCTTTGTCAGTGGTGTAGTCGGGTAGGGATCCCGTCCTGGCGTTGAGATCCCCACAGATCAACACACTTCCCTGGGCCTGGAAGTGGTTAATTTGACTGTGGAGGGTCTCAAAGATGTCTTCATCATAGTAAGGAGATTCAGAGGGAGGGATGTAAAGAGCACATAAGAATAAATCTTTTGTAGTTTGACTGAGCTGATTGTTGATTTTTAGCCAGATGTGAGATTCTTCTTTTTTGATTAGTTGGATATAATTATCAATTTCAAGCTTGTGCCAAATTATTATGCCCCCTGAATCTCTCCCACGTGTAATCTTTTCATGTTTTTGGGACGATATGAATATTTCACGATAGCCTGGGGGACAAAGAGTGACCTCATCAGTTCTGCGCCATGTTTCCTGTAATATTATGATATCTATGTCTAATACACTTTTCTTAAAATCCAGGGTTTTGACTTTACATCCTAAGCTTGATGAGTTAATGCCCTGGATGTTCCACAGTGTGATTGTCAGTGGTTTCATGCAGTCGTTAAACAATTTTAACATTCTTCTAGAAAGAACCAATCCAACTTGAACCAGTTGAAAATCTATGTGCATTATGTAAACATGCATATAGGCTACTTTTTACATTGAATTTACACTTTTTAGTTGAATCTGGTGTCTTACTCACGACTAGTCCATCAGCCGTGTGCAGATTAAGTGGAGCATGTCCTTGATCTCTCTGAGGTTGGTGCTGTGGGCGTGGTTTGGGCCTTTCAGGGCTGAAGCGTAGCTCCGCTGCTCCTGCTGCTCCGGCTGCTCCGGCCTGTGGACGGCTGGCTTCTGCGCGGGTGCCGGGGCTTCTCTGGGTCCTGGCTGTTTCCTCCGCTGCTGGGATGGTGGCACAGGGTCCTGGCGTTGCTGACGGTGTTGGTGTGTGGGATGCGGGTGTGGAGGCCGGAAGGGTGGGTGTGGGAGCTCAGGATGTGGGTACAGGGGGGCAGGATGACGGAGTCTCCAGGGAGCTGTGGTGTAGGGATCAGCTGGATGCGGGGGGAAGATGCTGTGTGCTGGGGCTGGGATGAAGCGTCTCTTTGGTTGAAAGTGGCTGGATTCTCTGTGACTCTTTGAGGGACTGCCAGGGGTTCGGCCAAGGGCAACATCTTTAAGATTTCTTGCAAACACATTCACACTGTCTTTCCGTAGGTGGACGTGGTCATGGAGATTGTGAATGTCCAGTGTTGGGTGATGTGCCAGATGGACGTTTGGCATTCCAGCACATCCCCGTGAGATGTCTGCGTTGACTCTCTGTATAGTGCGGGAGTGGAAATCAGTTCTGGGTAGGATGGTGGAGATGGTTATTTTTGATGTTGGGAAAGTCCGTGTTGCTTTAATTGCCACTTGTGTGACTGACTGTGCCACTCGTTCCTGTTGTGCCCTCAGGTCATTTGTTCCGACATGTATGATGATGTGGCTGGGATCACCAAGTTTTTCTTTGTCGAGTTGTTGAAGGGCGCACTCTGTGTTTGGGCACCAAAGTTTTAAGGATTTGTGGTTGGGAAAGAGCTGTTTTTCATTCATGAATTTGCCATTTGAGTCCATTAGAATGACTATTTCTGCCTGGATGTGACTGTGTGTGGTTTCTTGATCTTGGCTGTGGGCTTCTATCTGTGCTGTGGGCATCTCGGGAGGCATCAGGAGGGGGTCTGCTGGTGTCTGGGTGGCATTCGAGCTCGGCTGTGTGATGGTTTCTGTCTGCTCTCTCAGGCTTTGCATTTCTCTTTCTCTGGAGATCAGCTCCTCTCTGACACTTTTCAGCTCGCTGTTCAGGGTCTCTCTGTCCTGCTGCAGCTTTTTAATTTCTCCTCTCAGCTCTTCAACACTAGTTGTAAACTCTCTGGTGAGCTGATGAAGTTTGTTTTCTAGGTGTTGTATGCGCTCGCTGGATGTTGTCTGCGAGAGCACCAGTTCTCTGAGCTCCACCAGTTCCACCTCCTGTAGGGACAGACTGCTCCGTATCTGTGTGACCGACTGCTCCAGCTGCGCATCACAGTCCAGGAGAGGCTCCTCCTCCTCTAGCTCTAGCCCCGCCCCTGAGCTCTGGGGCTCAACATGGCTGCCTGCTCTCTCTGTCTGTTTCTCACCCTCTGCCAGTGCTTTGAGGCTGTTAAAGTTGGCCTGGACAGAGCTGAG
Source organism: Gobio gobio (assembly GCF_949357685.1). Taxonomy (NCBI): domain Eukaryota; kingdom Metazoa; phylum Chordata; class Actinopteri; order Cypriniformes; family Gobionidae; genus Gobio; species Gobio gobio. The sequence continues at coordinate 53,211,415 of NC_137114.1, forward strand.
ACAAACTTCATTCCCTTGAAACATTATTGTTCCATTGTGATATATATTTACAGTCAGATAAGCCTTGCTATTGTCTCCTTCTTCTTCATGGATTCGAATTTGTCTCCCATTACAGATGCCGTGTTTTGTAAAGTTCTTGTAAAAATTGCAGATGACTGTGTGCCAAGCATTGCAGTTTTCTGTGTAGAGCAGTAGGTTAGTGATGGTGGACTTGTCTCCTTTTTGGAAACAGTCAGCCATTAAAGTGTCTGGGTTTTTCTTGAGCAGGTTGTGTTTATATGTTTTCTTGTCTTTTGCAGTCTTAATCTTCTGAGGGTAAGTGATGGCTCGGGGGAGGGGCGCTGCTGCTGCCTCTGTTCCCTCCATTTCAACTGTCACTGCTGTCACTCACTCTCTGCTATATTGCTAATTTAGCTTTAGACAACAAGTTACTGGTCTCTTTCTGATTATATTATATTCTACTGCTGAGAGTAGTGTAGTTGAAGGTGGTGACTTTTCTTGCCTGTTTGTTGATTGAAGTTTTGGGATGATTTCTTCTGTGCAGGTCTGATCCTCCTTGGTGTTCAGATGCTGCTGCTCCTTCGTTGTTTATACTCAAAATGTAGTGGTTTTTTTTAAAAGAAAATAACTGATTTACAGTTATCCTGTGATTCTTTCTGCTTTTATCTTTAATTTAATGTAGGTTTTGTCAAGTTTGGTTCTCTCTAGAGTTGAAAAAATTGTTAAATT
>NC_137114.1:53212343-53217343 GCF_949357685.1 Gobio gobio
ACTGATTCATTCAGGAACAACACATGTGATTATTATAACAAGTGAGTCAATGAATCATACATTCAAACAAGTCATTCAAACACCACGGATTCATTCAGGAACGAAACAAGTGATTATCATAACAAGTGAGTCAATGAATCATACATTCAAACGATTAATTCAAACACCACTGATTCATTCAGGAACAAAACAAGTGACTCATTACGAATGAATGAGTCAATAAACCATTCATTCAAACACTGATTCAGGAACGAAACAACTGTCTACCAGTCCAAGAGAGTCAGTGAATCCTTCATTATGAGTGAGTCAATGAATCATTAATGCAACCGATTCACACTTTTATAAAGACAACGAAACTTCCGTCGGTTTGTTTTTTGTGGCAGAAATCTTAAGTGATATTATGAGTTAGCTAGACTTGCATTGCAGTCACAGCGGAGGCTTTGCTCTCTCTTTCTCCGCTGAGTGTATTCCAGATACTCCATCAAGCAGACATAAAGCCTCAGCTGCAGCGTCTTCAGAAGGAAATGAGCCATCCGGGCTTCCTGTGACAGCACGAACAGACTGAAGAGAGAGCGACAGATCTGACAGGACAGATGAGCAGATGTGCAGATGTTCACACCAACAGCTGGATATACAGGACAGCCGTCTGTCTCAACTCATAGACATGTCAAAATACTGTTAAAGACCAGCGAGCTGTCAGCAATGAAAGAAGAACAAATCATCAAAATACAGTAGATCTGCATCATCTTCATTTAAGTGGCTACTGTCACTTTAAGAGCTGCAATTATTATTATTCAATTATTAAGAGCTATTCATTCAAATATGCTAATTCATTAAGAGACGAAATAAGCCACTGTCTTTATGAGTGAGTCAGTGAATCACTCAAACACTTCATTCAGGAACGAAAAACGCGAGTCAGTGAATCACTCAAACACTTCATTCAGGAACGAAAAACGCGAGTCAGTGAATCACTCAGACACTTCATTCAGGAACGAAAAACGCGAGTCAGTGAATCACTCAAACACTTCATTCAGGAACGAAAAACGCGAGTCAGTGAATCACTCAAACACTTCATTCAGGAACGAAAAACGCGAGTCAGTGAATCACTCAAACACTTCATTCAGGAACGAAAAACGCGAGTCAGTGAATCACTCAAACACTTCATTCAGGAACGAAAAACGCGAGTCAGTGAATCACTCAGACACTTCATTCAGGAACGAAAAACGCGAGTCAGTGAATCACTCAAACACTTCATTCAGGAACGAAAAACGCGAGTCAGTGAATCACTCAAACACTTCATTCAGGAACGAAAAACGCGAGTCAGTGAATCACTCAAACACTTCATTCAGGAACGAAAAACGCGAGTCAGTGAATCACTCAAACACTTCATTCAGGAACGAAAAAACGCGAGTCAGTGAATCACTCAGACACTTCATTCAGGAACGAAAAACGCGAGTCAGTGAATCACTCAAACACTTCATTCAGGAACGAAAAACGCGAGTCAGTGAATCACTCAAACACTTCATTCAGGAACGAAAAACGCGAGTCAGTGAATCACTCAAACACTTCATTCAGGAACGAAAAACGCGAGTCAGTGAATCACTCAAACACTTCATTCAGGAACGAAAAACACGAGTCAGTGAATCACTCAAACACTTCATTCAGGAACGAAAAACGCGAGTCAGTGAATCACTCAAACACTTCATTCAGGAACGAAACACGTGAGTCAGTGAATCACTCAAACACTTCATTCAGGAACGAAAAACGCGAGTCAGTGAATCACTCAAACACTTCATTCAGGAACGAAAAACGCGAGTCAGTGAATCACTCAAACACTTCATTCAGGAACGAAAAACGCGAGTCAGTGAATCACTCAAACACTTCATTCAGGAACGAAACACGTGAGTCAGTGAATCACTCAAACACTTCATTCAGGAACGAAAAACGCGAGTCAGTGAATCACTCAAACACTTCATTCAGGAACGAAAAACGCGAGTCAGTGAATCACTCAAACACTTCATTCAGGAACGAAAAACGCGAGTCAGTGAATCACTCAAACACTTCATTCAGGAACGAAAAACGCGAGTCAGTGAATCACTCAAACACTTCATTCAGGAACGAAAAACACGAGTCAGTGAATCACTCAAACACTTCATTCAGGAACGAAAAACGCGAGTCAGTGAATCACTCAAACACTTCATTCAGGAACGAAAAACGCGAGTCAGTGAATCACTCAAACACTTCATTCAGGAACGAAAAACACGAGTCAGTGAATCACTCAAACACTTCATTCAGGAACGAAAAACGCGAGTCAGTGAATCACTCAAACACTTCATTCAGGAACGAAACACGTGAGTCAGTGAATCACTCAAACACTTCATTCAGGAACAAAACACGTGAGTCAGTGAATCACTCAAACACTTCATTCAGGAACAAAAAACGCGAGTCAGTGAATCACTCAAACACTTCATTCAGGAACAAAAAACGCGAGTCAGTGAATCACTCAAACACTTCATTCAGGAACAAAAAACACGAGTCAGTGAATCACTCAAACACTTCATTCAGGAACAAAAAACGCGAGTCAGTGAATCACTCAAACACTTCATTCAGGAACGAAAAACGCGAGTCAGTGAATCACTCAAACACTTCATTCAGGAACGAAACAAGTGAGTCACTGAATCATTCATAGACTTCAAGCACACTGATTCATTCAGGAACGAAAAACGCGAGTCAGTGAATCACTCAAACACTTCATTCAGGAACGAAACAAGTGAGTCACTGAATCATTCATAGACTTCAAGCACACTGAATCATTCAGGAACGAAAAACGCGAGTCAGTGAATCACTCAAACACTTCATTCAGGAACGAAACAAGTGAGTCACTGAATCATTCATAGACTTCAAGCACACTGATTCATTCAGGAACAAAAAACACGAGTCAGTGAATCACTCAAACACTTCATTCAGGAACAAAAAACGCGAGTCAGTGAATCACTCAAACACTTCCTTCAGGAACGAAACAAGTGAGTCAGTGAATCACTCAAACACTTAATTCAGGAACGAAACACGCGAGTCAGTGAATCATTCATAACGTTCAAGCACACTGATTCAGTCAGGAATGAAACACGCGAGTCATTGAATCATTCATAACGTTCAAGCACACTGATTCAGTCAGGAATGAAACACGCGAGTCACTGAATCATTCATAACGTTCAAGCACACGGATTCATTCAGGAACGAAACACGCGAGTCAGTGAATCATTCATAAAGTTCAAGCACACTGATTCATTCAGGAATGAAACACGCAAGTCACTGAATCATTCATAACGTTCAAGCACACTGATTCATTCAGGAACGAAACACGCGAGTCAGTGAATCATTCATAACGTTCAAGCACACCGATTCATTCAGGAACGAAACACGCGAGTCAGTGAATCATTCATAACGTTCAAGCACACCGATTCATTCAGGAACGAAACACGCGAGTCAGTGAATCATTCATAACGTTCAAGCACACTGATTCATTCAGGAACGAAACACGCGAGTCAGTGAATCATTCATAAAGTTCAAGCACACTGATTCATTCAGGAACGAAACACGCGAGTCAGTGAATCATTCATAAAGTTCAAGCACACTGATTCATTCAGGAATGAAACACGCGAGTCATTGAATCATTCATAACGTTCAAGCACACTGATTCATTCAGGAACGAAACACGCGAGTCAGTGAATCATTCATAAAGTTCAAGCACACTGATTCATTCAGGAACGAAACACGCGAGTCAGTGAATCATTCATAAAGTTCAAGCACACTGATTCATTCAGGAATGAAACACGCGAGTCAGTGAATCATTCATAACGTTCAAGCACACTGATTCATTCAGGAACGAAACACGCGAGTCAGTGAATCATTCATAACGTTCAAGCACACTGATTCATTTAGGAATGAAACACGCGAGTCAGTGAATCATTCATAACGTTCAAGCACACCGATTCATTCAGGAATGAAACACGCGAGTCAGTGAATCATTCATAACGTTCAAGCACACTGATTCATTCAGGAACGAAACACTCGAGTCACTGAATCATTCATAACGTTCGAGCACACTAATTCATTCAGGAACGAAACACGCGAGTCACTGAATCATTCATAACGTTCAAGCACACTGATTCATTCAGGAATGAAACACGCGAGTCAGTGAATCATTCATAACGTTCAAGCACACTGATTCATTCAGGAACGAAACACGCGAGTCAGTGAATCATTCATAACGTTCAAGCACACTGATTCAAACACGCGAGTCAGTGAATCATTCATAAAGTTCAAGCACACTGATTCAAACACGCGAGTCAGTGAATCATTCATAACGTTCAAGCACACTGATTCATTTAGGAATGAAACACGCGAGTCACTGAATCATTCATAACGTTCAAGCACACTGATTCATTTAGGAATGAAACACGCGAGTCACTGAATCATTCATAACGTTCGAGCACACTGATTCAAACACGCGAGTCAGTGAATCATTCATAAAGTTCAAGCACACTGATTCAAACACGCGAGTCAGTGAATCATTCATAAAGTTCAAGCACACTGATTCAAACACGCGAGTCAGTGAATCATTCATAAAGTTCAAGCACACTGATTCATTCAGGAATGAAACACGCGAGTCACTGAATCATTCATAACGTTCGAGCACACTGATTCATTCAGGAATGAAACACGTGAGTCACTGAATCATTCATAACGTTCAAGCACACTGATTCATTCAGGAACGAAACACTCGAGTCACTGAATCATTCATAACGTTCGAGCACACTGATTCATTCAGGAACGAAACACTCGAGTCACTGAATCATTCATAACGTTCGAGCACACTAATTCATTCAGGAACGAAACACGCGAGTCACTGAATCATTCATAACGTTCAAGCACACTGATTCATTCAGGAACGAAACACGCGAGTCAGTGAATCATTCATAACGTTCAAGCACACTGAT
>NC_137114.1:53229843-53237343 GCF_949357685.1 Gobio gobio
CACATCATTTATTCATTCCTCATCCCGAACCAAAGGAGGCAGGCGTCCTATCCCGTCCCTCCCTCTCTCAGGCACTTTGCTAGCGGTCCCAATGGTCGTTTAATTTTTGAGCAGATATTTTTAGCTGAAGATAATCGAGGTGGAAACTTCCATCTGTCCCCTGCATATTCCAGCTGCTCCGCTTTTCAGCGGGAAAAAAAAGGAAATCAAGGGAAAAGGCATCATCATTTTGACCCCCCGCAAACGTGGAAAGGGCTTTATTTCGTTAAATATGGCCATATTTGTAGCTTTAACTTAGTGACTAAAGAAAGAAACCACGGGATTATGTTGATTATGCATATTTAAAGAGTAAATTTAAGTCATTTTTAGTGCAATAATTACTAAAACTATAACAGATATAAAAATAAATTAAACTTAATAATTAAAAATAATAATAAAATCATTAAAACTTCAAATGAAAACTGAAAATAGCCTAAAATGTTATGATTTTTACAGTCCTGGACATCACAATTAAATATATATTAAGTAAAATATATTTATATTATTTAAAAAAATAATGATAATTTTTGTTAATAGAAAAAAGCTGAAATAAAATACTATTTTAGAAGAAACTTGAAAAACTTAAACCAAATTTAAGTCATTTTAAGTGCAATAATTACTAAAACTATAACAAAAATAAAGGTAAATTAAACTTAAATAGAAAAAAACTACTACTAATAATAAAATCATTAAAACTTCAAATGAAAACTGAAAATAGCCTAAAATGTTATGACTTTTACAGTCCTGGACATCACAATTAAATACATATTAAGTAAAATATTATAATAAAAAAGAAAACATAATTTTTGTTAATAGAAAAAAGCTGACATAAAATACAATAAAATACTATTTTAGAAGAAACTTGAAAAACTTTAACCAAATGTAAGTCATTGTAAGTGCAATAATTCCTAAAAGTATAACAGAAATAAAAATAAATTTAACTTAAATAGAAAAAAAACTAATAATAATAATTAAATCATTAAAACTTTAAATGAAAACTGAAAATAGCCTAAAATGTTATGACTTTTATAGTCCTGGACATCACAATTAAATACATATTAAGTAAAATATATTTATATTATAATAAAAAAGAAAACATATTTTTTGTTAATAGAAAAAAGATGAAATAAAATACAATAAAATACTATTTTAGAAGAAACTTGAAAAACTTAAACCAAATTTAAGTCATTTTAAGTGCAATAATTACTAAAACTATAACAAAAATAAAGATAAATTAAACTTTCATAGAAAAAAATGACAAAACCACTAACACAATTAAATATATATTAAGTAAAATATATTTATAATTATAATTTATAATAAAAAATAGAATAGAAAAAAGCTTAAATAAAATAAAATAAAATACAATTTTGGAAGAAACTTGAAGAACTTAAACTAAATGTTGGTCCGTTAACTAAAAAAAAAAATCACCAAAACTAAAACAGAAATAGAAAATAAATTAAACTTAAATAGAAAAATAAAATGAATAATAATAATCAGAATCAGAATCCTATGGGTGATGTCACGGACACTATGTCCATGTTTTTTTACAGTCTATGGAAAATATATATAATATAAAAATGTAAAATTGGTACATTTCTTCACAACAATAAATGTAAAATTGTACAAAATGTTGCTTTTGTTCACTTCAGCCATAATCTGCCGAGTGTGTCGCCTTTAAAACGAGACCAAATGCCCGCTCCAAAGTTTCCTCCTATCCTTGAGAACACGATCTGCAAACTTTATATAAGAAATCTATTTTATATGTGAATTGGGCGCAGGGTCAGGAAGAGCAGCGCGGCTTCGGATGAACTTTAATTGGCAGAATTGATCTGTTGGCTGGTGTGAACCCTGAGGCGGAGCGATACAAAGATCAGAAGTGAAGCAGAGAGAAAAACCTCCATCTCTCTCTCCTTCGAAAACACTGAACCAAATCATTCAGCTCACACTTTCTTCAGAAAGCATGCACATCTTTCCTCACGCAGGGCCCTGGAGGAGCCTTCCTGCAGCCTGGCCATCTCCTAATGGCAGAAGATGCAACATTAATGACTGGAGATCCGCTGATCATGTGCAGGGACGGGTCTCGAAACTGACATTGACAGCGGCGCAGGAAACGCTCAGCAAGCCCAATCTAAAGACCACCTCTAAAATCCGCCTCTGAGGGACAAAAGCACAGGGTCTGACCCGAGCCCGACCCGCCGCCCCGGCTCTCATGACACTTTACAAGCGCCACAACTGAACTAAACACCTGGAAGTGCTCTGTAAATGGATCCTGCAAGCGAGATGACAACATCGCACATTTGTTCCGAGGACTCCCGACCAGCAAATGCTATCACAGACATGCATGTATTAATGAGACATGCCTGCACACACACACACACACACACACACACACACGGCCAGGGCTGTCCTCTCATCGGCTTAACGTCTACATGCTTTACAGAGCGAGAGCGAGAGAGAGAGAGAGAGAGAGAGAGAGAGAGAGAGAGAGAGAGAGAGAGAGAGAGAGAGAGAGAGAGAGAGAGAGAGAGAGAGAGAGAGAGAGAGAGAGAGAGAGAGAGAGAGAGAGAGAGAGAGAAGGGGAATCAGGCCAGAGCCTCAAGCGCACAGAACAATTACAGACTCACACACACGCCTCGGTTTATCAGCCGAGCATCATCACAGTGTCAATACTAGATCAACTAAACCAATACTGTGGGTGGATGGATGATACATAGATAGATGGACAGATGATGGATGGATGGGTGGATGATGGATGGATGGGTGGATGGATGGATGGATAGATGGATAGATGGGCAGGTAGATGGATGGATGGATGGATAGATGAAATATGAATAGTTAGATGGACAGGTAGATGGATGGATAGATGAAATATGAATAGTTAGATGGACAGGTAGATGGATGGATAGATGAAATATGAATAGTTAGATGGACAGGTAGATGGATGGATAGATGGAATATGAATAGATAGATGGATAGATGGGCAGGTAGATGGATGGATAGATGGAATATGAATAGATAGATGGATAGATGGGCAGGTAGATGGATGGATAGATGGAATATGAATAGATAGATGGATAGATGGGCAGGTAGATGGATGGATAGATGGAATATGAATAGATAGATGGATAGATGGGCAGGTAGATGGATGGATAGATGGAATATGAATAGATAGATGGATAGATGGGCAGGTAGATGGATGGATAGATGGAATATGAATAGATAGATGGATAGATGGGCAGGTAGATGGATGGATGGATGGAATATGAATAGATAGATGGATAGATGGGCAGGTAGATGGATGGATGGATGAAACATGAATAGATAGATGGATAGATGGGCAGGTAGATGGATGGATGGATGGAATATGAATAGATAGATGGATAGATGGGCAGGTAGATGGATGGATGGATGGATGGAATATGAATAGATAGATGGATAGATGGGCAGGTAGATGGATGGATGGATGGATGGAATATGAATAGATTAGGGGTGTAACGATTCATCTACTACATCGATGTATCGATTTATTTTCCTATGATCTAACTACATCGATCTGTGCTCGGCAAGTTGGCCTTCCGGACGACATATATCGATCTAACATCGTTTTAAAAGGTAATCAATCGATTGTATCGATCATGTGAAATAACGCATTGGATTTAAGCACGTCAGACTTTATATGGATATTTTTTCTTAGCACTTTTAAAGGCGTTAAACGTTACTCGATTAAGTCTGCCTATCTGTGACATCATCGCAACGCACGCACCAGCAGCAGCGCTAAGAAAACATAGCATGGCGGATGACAGAGAAGCCAACGTGCGAGAAATGATCAAGCCACCAGGAGAAAGAGCTAAGTTAGTAACGTTTTACCTGTACTTTCAACCCTTGCTAAATGTTACCTGTGAATTCCTGACACCAGTGTGCCTGCAGAGCGAGCTTTAGCACTGCTGGAGACATAGTGAACGCACAGAGAAGTGTTCTGCGGTCAGATCATGTTGATATTTTTTGAAAAAGAAATCTGTAGAGTCATTGAAGAGTAGTTGGTTACATTTTATCTTTGTTAAATATTGTTTGTTTATTAAACTGAGAGTAGTAGCAGGTTCAGCCAGTTTATTCAACCTGAAGAAATGTTGGTTGCACTTTATTTTTTATACTAATATTGTAATATTTTTATGTTGGAAAACAAAAGCAGAAGTAGTAGCGGGTTAACCTACTGTTGAAATGTTGGTTGCACTTACTGTGCTTTTATTGAAAATGTATTGAAAATTGAAAATGAGAGCAGAAAAGGTTAACTTCCTGTTAATTCAACCTAAACTGTTGGTTGCACTTTATTCAAATAAAATTTGAATGCATTTGCCATTAATTGTTGTTTACTTGTTTGTTTATATCCATAATTAATTGATACCTGATTCCCTTACAAGAAACAACAGGAATCTAGGAAACTTCACCTGCATTGACCAGTATCCAGATATTTATTTCAGTCACACAATTTTTGGCTAAAAAGTTACTGAATCGATTTCAAGTCACTGAATCGTTTCGGATCGTATCGTTCTAAATGAACCAATATCGTCCTTGAATCGTATCGACAACCTCAAATCGTGATACGAATCGAATCGTTGTTAAAACGAATCGTTACACCCCTAGAATAGATAGATGGATAGATGGGCAGGTAGATGGATGGATGGATGGATGGATGGATGGAATATGAATAGATAGATGGATAGATGGGCAGGTAGATGGATGGATGGATGAAACATGAATAGATAGATGGATAGATGGGCAGGTAGATGGATGGATGGATGGAATATGAATAGATAGATGGATAGATGGGCAGGTAGATGGATGGATGGATGGATGGATGGATGGAATATGAATAGATAGATGGATAGATGGGCAGGTAGATGGATAGATAGATGGATGGATGGATGGATGGAATATGAATAGATAGATGGATAGATGGGCAGGTAGATGGATGGATGGATGGATGGATGGATGGAATATGAATAGATAGATGGATAGATGGGCAGGTAGATGGATGGATGGATGGATGGATGGATGGAATATGAATAGATAGATGGATAGATGGGCAGGTAGATGGATGGATGGATGGATGGATGGATGGAATATGAATAGATAGATGGATAGATGGGCAGGTAGATGGATGGATGGATGGATGGATGGATGGATGGATGGATGGATGAAATATGAATAGTTAGATGGACAGGTAGATGGATGGATGGATGGAATATGAATAGATAGATGGATAGATGGGCAGGTAGATGGATGGATGGATGGAATATGAATAGATAGATGGATAGATGGGCAGGTAGATGGATGGATAGATGGAATATGAATAGTTAGATGGACAGGTAGATGGATGGATGGATGGAATATGAATAGATAGATGGATAGATGGGCAGGTAGATGGATGGATGGATGGAATATGAATAGATAGATGGATAGATGGACAGGTAGATGGATGGATAGATGAAATATGAATAGTTAGATGGACAGGTAGATGGATGGATGGATGGAATATGAATAGATAGATGGATAGATGGGCAGGTAGATGGATGGATGGATGGAATATGAATAGATAGATGGATAGATGGGCAGGTAGATGGATGGATGGATGGAATATGAATAGATAGATGGATAGATGGGCAGGTAGATGGATGGATGGATGGAATATGAATAGATAGATGGATAGATGGGCAGGTAGATGGATGGATGGATGGATGGATGAAACATGAATAGATAGATGGATAGATGGGCAGGTAGATGGATGGATAGATGGAATATGAATAGATAGATGGATAGAGGGACAGGTAGATGGATGGATGGATGAAACATGAATAGATAGATGGATAGATGGGCAGGTAGATGGATGGATAGATGGAATATGAATAGATAGATGGATAGATGGGCAGGTAGATGGATGGATAGATGGAATATGAATAGATAGATGGATAGATGGGCAGGTAGATGGATGGATGGATGGAATATGAATAGATAGATGGATAGATGGGCAGGTAGATGGATGGATGGATGAAACATGAATAGATAGATGGATAGATGGGCAGGTAGATGGATGGATAGATGGAATATGAATAGATAGATGGATAGATGGGCAGGTAGATGGATGGATGGATGAAACATGAATAGATAGATGGATAGATGGGCAGGTAGATGGATGGATAGATGGAATATGAATAGATAGATGGATAGATGGGCAGGTAGATGGATGGATAGATGGAATATGAATAGATAGATGGATAGATGGGCAGGTAGATGGATGGATAGATGGAATATGAATAGATAGATGGATAGATGGGCAGGTAGATGGATGGATGGATGAAACATGAATAGATAGATGGATAGATGGGCAGGTAGATGGATGGATGGATGGAATATGAATAGATAGATGGATAGATGGGCAGGTAGATGGATGGATGGATGGATGGAATATGAATAGATAGATGGATAGATGGGCAGGTAGATGGATGGATGGATGAAACATGAATAGATAGATGGATAGATGGGCAGGTAGATGGATGGATGGATGGAATATGAATAGATAGATGGATAGATGGGCAGGTAGATGGATGGATGGATGGATGGAATATGAATAGATAGATGGATAGATGGGCAGGTAGATGGATGGATGGATGGATGGATGGATGGAATATGAATAGATAGATGGATAGATGGGCAGGTAGATGGATGGATGGATGGATGGATGGATGGAATATGAATAGATAGATGGATAGATGGGCAGGTAGATGGATGGATGGATGGATGGATAGATGAAATATGAATAGTTAGATGGACAGGTAGATGGATGGATGGATGGATGGATGGATGGATAGATGAAATATGAATAGTTAGATGGACAGGTAGATGGATGGATGGATGAATTGAAGGACAGGTAGATGGATGGATGGATGGATAGATGGACAGGTAGATGGATGGATGGATGGATGGATGGATAGAGGGACAGGTAGATGGATGGATGGATGAAACATGAATAGATAGATGGATAGATGGGCAGCAGTGATGCGCGGGTTGATCCAAAATGAGCGGGTGCCCGCGGCCACCCGCGGTTACCCGCGGTTACGAGTCATCCAAAAATATTTTTAATGATATTCGGGTCACGGTCGGTCGGATCGTCAATAAATCCTTATTTACCTTTTGAATGTTGAGCGTTATTAACTTTTGAATAAATGCTGACGCGGGACAAAATGCCCGATTTCCCAAAACGTTGAACTGAGCAATGCCATTGTACCATTTTAATAGGCTACTTTTAAACGCATTTAAAGTCAGTTTTATGTATTTTCTGAGAGGGGGCGGGATTTTTGTTGGGAAAGTCGGGGGAGAGACGCACACTTCGATTAGACTGGATAAACACATGCAGCATCTTAATTGTTAAGAAAATTAAACGAAATAAATGAATAAATCAAG
>NC_137114.1:53244843-53252343 GCF_949357685.1 Gobio gobio
CGTTATTATATCATTATTTAGTGCTGTCAAATCTGCATCGAACAAAAGTTTAAACACACATATTTATGGGTGTTAATACACACACACACACTATACATTTAAAAACTGTTATGTTAGATGCAATATATATTATATGGCATTATATTTAGTGCTTTCAAATCAATTAATTGCGTCCAAAAAAAAGTTTATACAATGTGTACACACACACACACACACGTGTGTGCGTGTGTATAGGTGTGTGCGTGCATGCATGTATACGTGTGTGGGGTGCGCATGCATAGGTGTGTGTGCGCATGCATAGGTGTGTGTGCGCATGCATAGGTGTGTGTGCGCGAATGCATAGGTGTGTGTGCGCGCATGCATAGGTGTGTGTGCGCGCATGCATAGGTGTGTGTGCGCGCATGCATAGGTGTGTGTGCGCGCATGCATAGGTGTGTGTGCGCGCATGCATAGGTGTGTGTGCGCGAATGCATAGGTGTGTGTGCGCGAGTGTATATACATATATATACACACACACGTGTGTGTGAGTGTGTGTATGTGCGCATGCATATGAGTGTGAGTATGTGTGCATAAGTGTGTGTGTGTATAAGTGTGTGTGTGTGTGTGTGTGTGTGTGCATGGGTGCGTGTACGTGCGCGTGTGTGTGCGCATGCATGAGTGTGAGCATGTGTGCATAAGTGTGTAAGTGTGTGTGTGCATGTGTGTGCGCGCACGTGCATGCATGAGTGTGAGCATGTGTGCATGTGTGTGTTTGCGTTCGCGTGTACGTGCGTGCATGCATGCGTGGGAGTATGTGTGTGTGCGCGTGCGTATGTGTACATGCATATGAGTGAGTATGTGTGTGTGTGTGAGAATCTCAAATTATTGACAATGTGTATGTCTGTGTGTGTGCGGATAGGTGTGTGTGTTTGTGTACATACGTTAGAATCTCAAAATATTGACAATGTGTTATTTTGAAGTGCAATTTCAGTTGTGTATAATGTGATCATCGTGGATTGCGATGTGTAAAACTGCAAAAATATAAATTCATTCATGCATGACGGCGATTCACTTCAATAAAGAGAACATGCTATTCTTGTCATGAGCGTTCTTGTCACGCATGTGCATTCACCTGTCATCCAATCAGCTGCAGATACACACCTTTAAATGACCTACACTCACAAAACAGGTTTAGGCATATTGTGTTTTTACACAAAGATCCCCTCTCTCTCTCGCTCTCTCTCTCTCTCTCTCTCTCTCTCTCTCTCTCTATGTGTGTGTGTGTGAGAAGTGGTTGTTTTGGAAACGATGCGGGTGTGTCTCAGAAAGAGTGATCTGTGTGATAAGAGTCGGGATTACGTCACAGCTCAACTGCCCCAGCAGACCCTGAAGACTAACGGCCCCGCCCGCTTTACAGGAGCACACCTCAGCCTCAACCGGCTCCTCCAGCCCAACCCTGGCGGCCATTGTGGCTCTGCAGTCCGGCTAGCACTATTATTACTGCTGAGAAATGGAAAATGCGGACACTCCCAAACTCCCAGTCCAAACTCTGCAACACCTGTGCACTGATCCCAGACTCTGGGCCACATGTGTCCGGGATCATACAGCGTTCAAAGTTTGATAAAAGCATAAAGATTACCGAATCGCTGGAGGAGGAGGACTTGTGGCCGTCCTTCTTCTTGTCCTTCTTCTTCTTCTTGTCTTTGTCCTTGTGTTCTCCTTTATCCTTGTGTTCTCCTTTGTCCTTGTGTTTGTCTTTATGTTCCTTGTCTTTGTGTTTATCCTTATCCTTTCCCTTAGAATCACTCTGAAACAAATATTAAATTATGTGCATATTGAAGCACTCATACATCTCTTTAATGAGGAAGTTGGTGTGGCTCTTATTCAAATTCAACAGCTCAATATCCAAAACATCATTTCCATGAGTCGTCCAGGGCTAACTGATGTGTATTTAACTCATTTTGACAACACTACAGTTATGAATACGCATGTTTACCTTGTCTTTGCTTTTGTCTTTATCCTTCTTTCCAAACCCAAAGATTCCTTCCACTTGTTTGCCCTCCGACTTCTTCACCTCTTCCCCTCCAGCAGCTGGAAGAAGAGGAAAACTCTCTGAAATGCCTACTCAACTGGTGTTTCCTAATTCAGAAAATAAAAAAGTTAAACATATTTTACCTGCGTTCAGATCGAAGTCCATGATGTCGCAGTTGCGTTACTCAATGATCGACGTTCTGGTTCAATCTGTGCTTCCTTTCAGCTGGGAGATTCGCAGTCTCATGAATATTAATTGTGCAGCGTGACGTCCGCCCAGCGCGGCTCTCTGATTCGCTGACATGCAGAAGGTAAGCGAGCTAGTTAGCGAATGGAACTATCCGTCTGTGCGCAAGCATTGGCTCATGAATATTAATTAGGTGGTGTGATTGGGCGAATCGAGAACATAAAATTGCATAGTCATTATGAAACGTTATTAATCTCGCGTACAGGTGTTCAGTGTATGGCAAGCCGTGTTAGCATTTACAACTATCCCTTGTCAAAAAATCCTTTTGGACATTCTGATTGATTTTAATGGAATTTCACTTTGTCCTGTGGGATCTTATTGGATTCTTAGAATCCTATCGGACAGAGAGAGAGAGAGAGAGGCTCAATTGGATCCCATTAAAATCCAGAAGAAATTATCCTACAGGATATTTACGTATTGTCTTATAAGACAATTCCCACAGAATCCTACAGGAATCAGATACAAATCTTATAGGACAAGACATAAATATCCCATAAGACAATTCCTAATATGAACGGTTCCAAAATATGAATAAATTCTAAATGGAATCCTGTAGGATTTTTTGACAAGGGATTTGACTAGTCAGAGTGATATTTAGAGATCATAATTGCACTAGTAAGAAATCTGATTTGAGATATGGATTAGTCAAAAGTCTATTTCTGATATCTGTAATGACATCATATATCTTTATGATTTTGACTGAATCATGTTGCAAAACGCACCAACTAGAGTGTCATGTTCAATAAAGGCAAACTGATCTATTTATTTACAACCCCAAATCAGAAAAAGTTGGGACAGTATGGAAAACGCAAATAAAAAAAATAAAAAAGAAGTGATTTCTAAATTTACTTTGACTTGTATTTCATTGCAGACAATATGAACACATAATATTTCATGTTTTGTCTGGTCAACTTCTTGTCATTTGTAAATATGCATCCTTTCCTGTCATTCAGACCTGCAACACATTTCAAAAAAAGTTGGGACAGTAAAGCATTTACCACTTTGTAATGTTGCCATTCCTTTTCACAACACTTAAAAGACGTTTAGGGACTGAAGACACCAAAGCCGCGTTTCCACCGAAATTACCCGGAACTATTTGTACCAGGAACTTTTTTCCCAGGAACTTTTTCTCCCCCAGACCTGCTACAATCTGCGTTTCCACCGCGGTCTAAAGTACCGGGGAGATTAGGCAAATTAGTCCGGTGACGTGGGAATGCGCGCGACTGCTCCTCCCAGTCACCGACGGACATGAATCACTTTTGCGCGATACTGTCTGCAACAATAACAAGTGTAGGTGATGCAAGCAGCGCTGCTTTTGCTGATTATATGTACACACATTACCAACACTGCTTATTTAAACGTGCACTTTCACCTGGTTTGACCATTTTAATGCAAAATGGGATGATGGGCAATCCAAAATCTGAATGTGTTGTAATAGCTCAATTCCAAAACAAAATATTTTCTATAAAAGGATAATGAGGTTTCAGTCATTCATGACAGATGTGTGAAAAGTTAATTGAATGAAAACAATAGACTGAATTAAGCGGTTGAAAGATTAGGTACTAGACTGCAAGTATTTTATTTTTTATCACAATAACATCTCTTTACATTCACAAAAAAAAAAAAAAAAATCACATGACTAGTATTACAATATGCTTCATTAAATGCATAATATTAGAGACTTCTTCCTCAAATGTGAAATGAAGTAAGACCACACTTATGGCTTCACTTAAGTTGTGGTTATAAGTTATTATACTACATTCACATAGTTATACATTTAAAAATATAATATTTGGGTTTTCTAGATATGTTTATGTGCATATTCAGAAAGACTTGCGAGCAGCAGCCCTTTTATTTGCTTCCTACACTATATGAATACAATTAGAATGTGGTTATATAGTTAAAATGTGGAAATTAAAGACACAGTGACATTTTACACATTTTACTTTATTTTAGACAGATTAGTTCTTACAAAATTAAAATAAAAGTGTGCAAAGACAAATAAATTACTAGAACAATAAAATGAAAATATAAAATGTGAAAACAACAATATAAAAAAAGTGTATTTTTCAGTAACCTGTCCAAGAGCTGTGCCAACACGTACAATATATAAAGTACAAATGTGGTAGAGCAAATGCTTCATTCAAGCGGCTGGTCATTGTGGCTACTTCTTGAACGACTGGACAAACTGTCCAAGAACAGACAGAAACCCGGTCTGAAAGTCCCTCTGCTGCCGTCAGCTTTCTTCCGCTTCTGACTGGTGGAATGCCAAATCTTGCCTCCTCATCTCTCCTCGGCCTGGCCATCCAGTAACAGCTGCATATATTGGTCAGTTCTTGTCCATGCTGCAGGGTTAGCATCATCCTCCATGTCCCTCAGTGCATCAAGAAAGTCACAGTCCCTTTTCCTTTTCTCTAAGTAGAAAAATTGCACAGAAACACATGGAAATTAATACACAAGGCAACCATGAAACAATAGAAACCATCAATTAATTATTTAAAGTGCTTTCACTACAAATAATGAACAATTGTTTGCCCAGCTTGAACAATGCCCAGTGTGCAATTTTTATCATGGGCAATTTAAGTTTACAATTAAAAACAACAAAACCATTAAGGATTACACATCAGTTTTTAAATATATACACATTTTTGTCAGCTTTATAACGTACTGGTGACCGCGGGGGAAAACACGCTGGTCTCCGTTGCCTGCGATTCATCAGGGCCACTCGTTACACCTGGAAAAGCACGTTGAAAAAAGTTACTGCAACGTGTTTAAACACTGCAACGAGTTTAATAGATGATACCAAGATGATATATTTAACTTACCTTCAACCCACTCGGATTCCTGGATGGTTTCCAACAACGCACTAGCCGAGTCTTTCGTTACCGCTGCGCCAGAAAAGGACGGTCTGTGTCCCAGCAACGCGTCCAGGCGGTCGGAACCGCTCCGGTTGTTATGATCCTTTAATTTCTTGTAATCTTGTCTAATTTCTTCAACTTCTCTCTGCGCTGTTTTCCAGTGTGACTGGAACCGAGTCGATATCTTCAGTTATACCTTTTCATTGCGGGTCGCCGTTTCCAGTTCCCGCTGGATGTCCTCCTCCGCATATATGCTCAATAAAGCCTGAACCTCGTCGTCGGTCCATCGGTCGAATTTTTTGTTGAACTCCATTGTTGCAAAAAAAAATATTTACTGAACGCAAAACCCACGGAACTCACCTCGCAAAAGACTTGTAAATATGGCGGTGGAAAAAAAAATAGCTGCGAGAGCTCAACCAATCAGCATGTTCAGCGCCCAAGTCCCACCCCCGAAAGTTCGGGAACTTTTGAAAAGTCCCACCTCGCAAGCAGGGCCGTTTGGAGGGGGAAATATTTACCCGGAACTTCATTTAGACCCTGGTTCCTGCGGTCGAAACACACCGAGTTCCCCCCCAAAGTTCCTGGTTCCGGGGTAAAGTTCCTGCGGTGGAAACGCGGCTCAAGTGATGAAGTGTTTCAGGTGTAATTTTGTCCCATTCTTCCTGCAAACAAGTCTTCAGGTGGGCAACAGTACACTCTAAAAAAAAAAGGTTCTATATTGCACCAAAAATGGTTCTTGGCTCGTAATCATAGGGGAACCTTTTTTAGTGCTATATAGCACCAATTTTGGTGCTTCAGCGGTTCTTCAGAGGTTCTTCACCGGTTCTTTGACTAAGGTGCTATATAGCACCTCTGAAGAACCGCTGAAGAACCACTGAAGCACCAAAATTGGTGCTATATAGCACTAAAAAAGGTTCCCCTATGATTACGAGCCTTTTTTTTTAGAGTGTACGGAGTCTTCCACACATTCTCTATTGGAGACAGGTCGGGACTGAGGCAGGCCAGTCAAGAACCCGAACGCTCTTCCTCCACAGCCAGGACTGCAGAATGTGTGCAGAATGTGGTTTTGCATTGTCTTGTTGAAATATGCATGGACGTCCCTGGAAAAGATGTCTTCTTGAAGGCAGCATATTATGCTCCAAAATCTCTATGTACTTTTCAGCATTAATGGTGCCTTCACAGAAGTGCAAGTTACCTTTGCCGCTTTTGGACTTGTTGCTGGTAACAGTCTGGATGATCCTTTTCTTCTTTGGTCCGGAGCACACGGCGTCCATTCCTCCCAAAAAATACCTGAAATACTGCTTCATCTGACCACAGTACACGTTTCCACTGTGTGATGGTCCATCCCAGATGCCTCCGAGCCCAGAGAAGTCGACGGCGCTTCTGGACACTGTTAACATAGGGCTTCCTTTTGGCACAGTACAGTTTTAACTGGCATTTGTGGAAGTAACTACGTATTGTGGTACTTGACAAAGGTTTGCCAAAGTAGTCCTGAGCCCATGTGGTGATATTGCTTATAGATGATGATTCTTGATGCAGTGCCGCCTGAGGGATCGGAGATCACGGTTGTTCAGCTTAGGCTTGCGCCTTTGTCCTTTACGCACTGAAATTCCTCCAGATTCCTTGAATCTTTTAATTATGTTATGCACTGTTGAATGTGAAATATCCAAATCTCTTCCTATCTTTCTTTGAGGAACATTGTTTTTAAACATTTCAATAATTTTCTCACGTATTTGTTGGCAAACTGGCGATCCTCGGCCCATCTTTGCTCCTAAAGGATTCGACCTTTCTTGGATGCTGCTTTTGTACCAAATCATAATTACAATCACCTGTTGACATCACCTGTTTCAAATCACATCATTATTTAACCATTTTACCTCATTACTAGCCCTAAATTGCTCCTGTCCCAACTTTTTTTTAAATGTGTTGCAGGTCTGAATGACAGGAAAGGATGCATATTTACAAATGACATGAAGTTGACCAGACAAAACATGAAATATTTTGTGTTCATATTGTCTGCAATGAAATACAAGTCAAAGTAAATTTAGAAATCACTTCTTTTTTTCTTTTTTTGTGTATTTTCCATACTGTCCCAACTTTTTCTGATTTGGGGTTGTATTATATATTTTGAAAAGACAAGAGTTTAGAAGTATATTAATTAGAATTATACACCAAAAACATGAAAATAAACGTGTGATGGACAAGATTAATGCCTCAGAATCAATGCAGACTGATTTAAAAAAGATTACAGCTTTATAAAGGTTTAACTGAGATTGATTAGTATTAGTAGTTGGGTATGGATTGTGTCTTCTGTGTTGGCTCGTGTCATAAAGTAATTTCCCACCAGGTGGGAGTATTGTATTGTATTATAGCAAAAGATCCGTG
>NC_137114.1:53254843-53264843 GCF_949357685.1 Gobio gobio
GACAGACAGACAGACAGGTAGGTAGGTAGACGGACAGACAGACAGACAGACAGACAGACAGACAGACAGACAGATAGATAGGTAGGTAGGTAGGTAGGTAGGTAGACAGACAGACAGGTAGGTAGACAGACAGACAGACAGACAGGTAGGTAGACAGGCAGACAGGTAGGTAGACAGACAGACAGACAGACAGGTAGGTAGGTAGACAGACAGACAGACAGACAGATAGGTAGGTAGGTAGGTAGGTAGACAGACAGACAGACAGGTAGGTAGGTAGACAGACAGACAGACAGACAGACAGACAGACAGACAGGTAGGTAGACAGGCAGACAGGTAGGTAGACAGACAGACAGACAGACAGACAGACAGATAGATAGATAGATAGATAGATAGATAGATAGATAGATAGATAGATAGATAGACAGACAGAGAGACAGACAGACAGACAGACAGACAGACAGACAGACAGATAGATAGACAGACAGACAGACAGACAGGTATGTAGGTAGACAGACAGACAGACAGACAGACAGACAGACAGACAGACAGGTAGGTAAGTAGGTAGACAGACAGACAGACAGACAGACAGACAGACAGGTAGGTAAGTAGGTAGGTAGACAGACAGACAGACAGGTAGGTAGGTAGGTAGAAAGACAGACAGACAGACAGACAGACAGGTATGTAGGTAGACAGACAGACAGACAGACAGGTAGGTAAGTAGGTAGGTAGACAGACAGACAGACAGGTAGGTAAGTAGGTAGGTAGACAGACAGACAGACAGGTAGGTAAGTAGGTAGGTAGACAGACAGACAGACAGACAGACAGACAGGTAGGTAGGTAGACAGACAGACAGACAGACAGGTAGGTAAGTAGGTAGACAGACAGACAGACAGACAGACAGACAGACAGGTAGGTAGGTAGGTAGACAGACAGACAGACAGACAGGTAGGTAGGTAGGTAGACAGACAGAGAGACAGACAGACAGACAGACAGGTAGGTAGGTAGGTAGGTAGGTAGACAGACAGACAGACAGACAGGTAGGTAGGTAGGTAGACAGACAGACAGACAGACAGGTAGGTAAGTAGGTAGGTAGACAGACAGACAGGTAGGTAGGTAGGTAGACAGACAGACAGACAGACAGGTAGGTAAGTAGGTAGGTAGACAGACAGACAGACAGGTAGGTAGGTAGACAGACAGACAGACAGACAGGTAGGTAAGTAGGTAGGTAGACAGACAGACAGACAGACAGGTAGGTAGACAGACAGACAGACAGACAGGTAGGTAAGTAGGTAGGTAGACAGACAGACAGACAGACAGACAGACAGACAGACAGGTAGGTAGACAGACAGACAGACAGGTAGGTAGGTAGGTAGGTAGACAGACAGAGAGACAGACAGACAGACAGACAGACAGGTAGGTAGGTAGGTAGGTAGGTAGGTAGGTAGACAGACAGACAGACAGGCAGACAGACAGACAGACAGACAGGTAGGTAGACAGGCAGACAGGTAGACAGACAGACAGACAGACAGACAGGTAGACAGACAGACAGACAGATAGATAGGTAGAGTAATCATGCTGTAAACATCTAAATCTCCAGTTGTGCTGTTTTTTCAAAACCTACTGTAGGTTAGTAAAAGTTATCCTGCTTCTCTTGAGACTCCTCTGCTTCAGAGAATAGTTAATGATATGCTAAAGGTAGTTTGTGACGTCAGAAACAGAGACTTGTCTTTGGTTCACTGCAGTTTTAAAGAGAACAATAGTGTTGAATTTGCACATGGTGTGTCTGACTCTACATAGACATATAAACAACATTACAAACTTGATCTTCACCACAGGGGGACTTGCCAATCGCTAATACTGAACTTCACCAGGAGATGGAGACACTTAGAAATTTTGAAGTCTTGCAGATACCATGTTATCATATTAGAACATAAACAATGTTTTCTGAACAATACATTTACTGTGACAATTTTAAAAGTATAGGACTCAAAGTGTGCAACCAGATCCAGATTAAACTGCAGTGTTTGTAAACCTGGAGCAAGTGTTCAGCGTGTGCAACATCTCAGCCTGCCATCAGCTGCTGGTTTAAGCTGCTCAGGCGATCATTTGAACATTAGTATGAGGTCATCCAGCTAATGATCTGAAAACGGCCATGCTTCGAAATGAAGAGAGATTAAAATTATTTAAGAGATTAGCAGAAAATAATTAAATTTGCTTTGATGTTTTTATATGCTCTTTCACATTTATTTTCCATTGCTCAAAGATAGAAATAAATGTTATTCATTTACTTTAACCTCTTAAACTATTTAATAAGCTGATAAAGTTTGATGTTACAGAAATACAGTTACAGACATTCACAGTCTTTAAGTACGCGTGTCTTTGTCTTGTTTCTGGGAAACACATCAAGAGTCTTTACACATGATGATAAAACGTTTTTAATAGACAATCCTCATCCAGACAGTCATAAAAGTGCAAGTACGAGAGTAATTCTGTGCTCTTTTCTATTTAAAGATTACCCAGACGTTTATGAGAGGTGAATGTTTGATCTGTGTGAGAGATCTGCGTGTGCTAGAGGTGACAGCTCGAGTTTAAGTGTTACACACACCTCTCAGGCAAGTCAACATCAGTGTGTGTGAGCAAATTTTGTGAATAAATTGGATTGATTCTGATTGATGGAGTCTTTTTTCACTCGTTGCTTCTTGCTGTTTAATACAGTTGCATCCTTTCTGACATCTTGCATGTACTTTCGAGGTTTTTCAAGGTTGCCTGGAGAGGGGAGGAATCCACAGCACATCAGCTGACCACTGGGGTGCCTCAGGGCTCAGTGCTTGGACCGCTCCTCTTCTCCATTTACACTACATCATCTCTCTGCACTGGCCACCACTCGCTGCTCGCATCAAGTTCAAGGTGTTTACGCTCGCTTACAGATCCACCACGAGCTCAGCTCCCGCATACTTTGACTCGCTCTACAAGTCTACACCCCCACCAGAAGCCTTCGCTCAGCTAAGGAGCAACGGCTTGTGGTCCCATAACAGAGAGGCAGAAAATCCCTCTCCAGAACATTTACATTCACGGTTCCCTGCTTCCCAACGCCATCCGAAACGCAGAATCACTGACAACATTCAAAAGACAGCTGAAAACTCACCTCTTCCGTGAGCACTTAACATCATCTTGAAAAAAAAAAAACCTTATATTTTCCTCTACTCCTTTCCTGCCCTAGTGTGTGTTCCTCTGGGTAATGTCCAAAACGTAGTATTTCAGGCACTTTTTAATGTTTCGTAGCATCTTCTTGACGGATCGCTTCCTGTACTCCTCAGTTGTAAGTTGCTTTGGATAAAAGCGTCTGCTAAATGCATAAATGTAAATGTCCTGCTGTTTATAATATATACTATATGGTTCCCTAAATATACATTAATTCGGGTACGTTATATTTATATAAGGAATCACAAAAAACAAGAAGAAAATCATGAACCTCAAGAGAATGAACCTCATTGGTTCTTGAGAAGCTCAAACGTGTTGCGTAACACAAGAATGAACCTCATTGGTTCTTGAGAAGGTCAAACGTGATGAGTAACACCAGAATGAACCTCATTGGTTCTTGAGAAGGTCAAACGTGATGCGTAACACAAGAATGAACCTCATTGGTTCTTGAGAAGCTCAAACGTGATGCGTAACACCAGAATGAACCTCATTGGTTCTTGAGAAGGTCAAACGTGATGCGTAACACAAGAATGAACCTCATTGGTTCTTGAGAAGCTCAAACGTGATGCGTAACACAAGAATGAACCTCATTGGTTCTTGAGAAGCTCAAACGTGTTGCGTAACACAAGAATGAACCTCATTGGTTCTTGAGAAGGTCAAACGTGATGCGTAACACCAGAATGAACCTCATTGGTTCTTGAGAAGCTCAAACGTGATGCGTAACACCAGAATGAACCTCATTGGTTCTTGCAGAAGCTCAAACGTGATGCGTAACACAAGAATGAACCTCATTGGTTCTTGAGAAGGTCAAACGTGATGCGTAACACCAGAATGAACCTCATTGGTTCTTCAGAAGCTCAAACGTGATGCGTAACACAAGAATGAACCTCATTGGTTCTTGAGAAGCTCAAACGTGATGCGTAACTCGAGAATGAACCTCATTGGTACTTGAGAAGCTCAAATGTGATGCGCAACACAAGAATGAACCTCATTGGTTCTTGCAGAAGCTCAAACGTGCTGCGTAACACAAGAATGAACCTCATTGGTTCTTGAGAAGCTCAAACGTGCTGCGTAACACAAGAATGAACCTCATTGGTTCTTGAGAAGCTCAAACGTGATGCGTAACACAAGAATGAACCTCATTGGTTCTTGCAGAAGCTCAAACGTGATGCGTAACACAAGAATGAACCTCATTGGTTCTTGCAGAAGCTCAAACGTGATGCGTAACACAAGAATGAACCTCATTGGTTCTTGCAGAAGCTCAAACGTGATGCGTAACACAAGAATGAACCTCATTGGTTCTTGCAGAAGCTCAAACGTGCTGCGTAACACAAGAATGAACCTCATTGGTTCTTGCAGAAGCTCAAACGTGATGCGTAACACCAGAATGAACCTCATTGGTACTTGAGAAGCTCAAACGTCATGCGTAACACGAGAATGAACCTCATTGGTTCTTGCTGAAGCTCAAACGTGCTGCGTAACACAAGAATGAACCTCATTGGTTCTTGCAGAAGCTCAAACGTGATGCGTAACACCAGAATGAACCTCATTGGTTCTTGAGAAGCTCAAACGTGATGCGTAACACCAGAATGAACCTCATTGGTTCTTGCTGAAGCTCAAACGTGCTGCGTAACACAAGAATGAACCTCATTGGTTCTTGAGAAGCTCAAACGTGATGCGTAACACCAGAATGAACCTCATTGGTTCTTGAGAAGCTCAAAAGTGATGCGTAACACAAGAATGAACCTCATTGGTTCTTGCAGAAGCTCAAACGTGATGCGTAACACCAGAATGAACCTCATTGGTTCTTGAGAAGCTCAAAAGTGATGCGTAACACAAGAATGAACCTCATTGGTTCTTGCTGAAGCTCAAACGTGATGCGTAACACAAGAATAAACCTCATTGGTTCTTGCAGAAGCTCAAACGTGCTGCGTAACACAAGAATGAACCTCATTGGTTCTTGCAGAAGCTCAAACGTGATGCGTAACACCAGAATGAACCTCATTGGTTCTTGAGAAGCTCAAACGTGATGCGTAACACCAGAATGAACCTCATTGGTTCTTGCTGAAGCTCAAACGTGCTGCGTAACACAAGAATGAACCTCATTGGTTCTTGAGAAGCTCAAACGTGATGCGTAACATGAGAATGAACCTCATTGGTTCTTGAGAAGCTCAAAAGTGATGCGTAACACCAGAATGAACCTCATTGGTTCTTGCTGAAGCTCAAACGTGATGCGTAACACAAGAATGAACCTCATTGGTTCTTGCTGAAGCTCAAACGTGATGCGTAACACAAGAATGAACCTCATTGGTTCTTGCAGAAGCTCAAACGTGATGCGTAACACAAGAATGAACCTCATTGGTTCTTGCTGAAGCTCAAACGTGATGCGTAACATGAGAATGAACCTCATTGGTTCTTGCTGGAGCTCAAACGTGATGCGTAACACCAGAATGAACCTCATTGGTTCTTGAGAAGCTCAAACGTGATGCGTAACACAAGAATGAACCTCATTGGTTCTTGAGAAGCTCAAACGTGATGCGTAACACAAGAATGAACCTCATTGGTTCTTGAGAAGCTCAAACGTGATGCGTAACACGAGAATGAACCTCATTGGTTCTTGCTGAAGCTCAAACGTGATGCGTAACACGAGAATGAACCTCATTGGTTCTTGCTGAAGCTCAAACGTGATGCGTAACATGAGAATGAACCTCATTGGTTCTTGCTGAAGCTCAAACGTGATGCGTAACACGAGAATGAACCTCATTGGTTCTTGCTGAAGCTCAAACGTGATGCGTAACACGAGAATGAACCTCATTGGTTCTTGCTGAAGCTCAAACGTGATGCGTAACATGAGAATGAACCTCATTGGTTCTTGCAGAAGCTCAAACGTGATGCATAACACCAGAATGAACCTCATTGGTTCTTGCAGAAGCTCAAACGTGATGCGTAACACGAGAATGAACCTCATTGGTTCTTGAGAAGCTCAAACGTGATGCGTAACATGAGAATGAACCTCATTGGTTCTTGCTGGAGCTCAAACGTGATGCATAACACCAGAATGAACCTCATTGGTTCTCACTGAAGCTCAAACGTGATGCGTAACACAAGAATGAACCTCATTGGTTCTTGCAGAAGCTCAAACGTGATGCGTAACATGAGAATGAACCTCATTGGTTCTTGCAGAAGCTCAAACGTGATGCGTAACATGAGAATGAACCTCATTGGTTCTTGCTGGAGCTCAAACGTGATGCGTAACACCAGAATGAACCTCATTGGTTCTTGCAGAAGTTCAAACGTGATGCGTAACACGAGAATGAACCTCATTGGTTCTTGAGAAGCTCGTGCTGCGTAACACGAGAATGAACCTCATTGGTTCTTGCTGAAGCTCAAACGGGATGCGTAACACCAGAATGAACCTCATTGGTTCTTGAGAAGCTCAAACGTGATGCGTAACACAAGAATGAACCTCATTGGTTCTTGAGAAGCTCAAACGTGATGCGTAACACAAGAATGAACCTCATTGGTTCTTGAGAAGCTCAAACGTGATGCGTAACACCAGAATGAACCTCATTGGTTCTTGAGAAGCTCAAACGTGATGCGTAACACCAGAATGAACCTCATTGGTTCTTGAGAAGCTCAAACGTGATGCGTAACACAAGAATGAACCTCATTGGTTCTTGAGAAGCTCAAACGTGATGTGTAACACCAGAATGAACCTCATTGGTTCTTGAGAAGCTCAAACGTGATGCGTAACACAAGAATGAACCTCATTGGTTCTTGAGAAGCTCAAACGTGATGCGTAACACCAGAATGAACCTCATTGGTTCTTGAGAAGCTCAAACGTGATGCGTAACACGAGAATGAACCTCATTGGTACTTGAGAAGCTCAAACGTGATGCGTAACACGAGAATGAAGCTCATTGGTTCTTGAGAAGCTCAAACGTGATGCGTAACACAAGAATGAACCTCATTGGTTCTTGAGAAGCTCAAACGTGATGCGTAACACCAGAATGAACCTCATTGGTTCTTGAGAAGCTCAAACGTGATGCGTAACACAAGAATGAACCTCATTGGTTCTTGAGAAGCTCAAACGTGATGCGTAACACCAGAATGAACCTCATTGGTTCTTGAGAAGCTCAAACGTGATGCGTAACACAAGAATTAACGTCATTGGTTCTTGCAGAAGCTCAAACGTGATGCGTTACACCAGAATTAACCTCATTGGTTCTTGAGAAGCTCAAACGTGATGCGTAACACAAGAATGAACCTCATTGGTTCTTGAGAAGCTCAAACGTGCTGCGTAACACAAGAATGAACCTCATTGGTTCTTGAGAAGCTCAAACGTGCTGCGTAACACAAGAATGAACCTCATTGGTTCTTGAGAAGCTCAAACGTGATGCGTAACACAAGAATGAACCTCATTGGTTCTTGAGAAGCTCAAACGTGCTGCGTAACACAAGAATGAACCTCATTGGTTCTTGCTGAAGCTCAAATGTGATGCGTAACACAAGAATGAACCTCATTGGTTCTTGCTGAAGCTCAAACGTGATGCGTAACACCAGAATGAACCTCATTGGTTCTTGCTGAAGCTCAAACGTGATGCGTAACACCAGAATGAACCTCATTGGTTCTTGCTGAAGCTCAAACGTGATGCGTAACACGAGAATGAACCTCATTGGTTCTTGCTGAAGCTCAAACGTGATGCGTAACACCAGAATGAACCTCATTGGTTCTTGAGAAGCTCAAACGTGCTGCGTAACACGAGAATGAACCTCATTGGTTCTTGCTGAAGTTCAAACCTGCTGCGTAACACAAGAATGAACCTCATTGGTTCTTGCTGAAGTTCAAACCTGCTGCGTAACACAAGAATGAACCTCATTGGTTCTTGCTGAAGCTCAAACGTGATGCGTAACACAAGAATGAACCTCATTGGTTCTTGCTGAAGCTCAAACGTGATGCGTAACACCAGAATGAACCTCATTGGTTCTTGCTGAAGCTCAAACGTGATGCGTAACACAAGAATGAACCTCATTGGTTCTTGCTGAAGCTCAAACGCGATGCGTAACACCAGAATGAACCTCATTGGTTCTTGAAAAAGCTCAAACATGATGCGTAACACAAGAATGAACCTCATTGGTTCTTGCAGAAGCTCAAACGTGATGCGTAACACAAGAATGAACCTCATTGGTTCTTGCAGAAGCTCAAACGTGATGCGTTACACAAGAATGAACCTCATTGGTTCTTGAGAAGCTCAAACGTGATGCGTAACACAAGAATGAACCTCATTGGTTCTTGAGAAGCTCAAACGTGATGCGTAACACAAGAATGAACCTCATTGGTTCTTGCAGAAGCTCAAACGTGATGCGTTACACAAGAATGAACCTCATTGGTTCTTGAGAAGCTCAAACGTGATGCGTAACACAAGAATGAACCTCATTGGTTCTTGAGAAGCTCAAACGTGATGCGTAACACAAGAATGAACCTCATTGGTTCTTGCAGAAGCTCAAACGTGATGCGTAACACAAGAATGAACCTCATTGGTTCTTGCAGAAGCTCAAACGTGATGCGTTACACAAGAATGAACCTCATTGGTTCTTGAGAAGCTCAAACGTGATGCGTAACACCAGAATGAACCTCATTGGTTCTTGAGAAGCTCAAACGTGATGCGTAACACAAGAATGAACCTCATTGGTTCTTGCAGAAGCTCAAACGTGATGCGTAACACCAGAATGAACCTCATTGGTTCTTGAGAAGCTCAAACGTGATGCGTAACATAAGAATGAACCTCATTGGTTCTTGCAGAAGCTCAAACGTGATGCGTAACATAAGAATGAACCTCATTGGTTCTTGAGGAGCTCAAACGTGCTGCGTAACACAAGAATGAACCTCATTGGTTCTTGCAGAAGCTCAAACGTGATGCGTAACACAAGAATGAACCTCATTGGTTCTTGAGGAGCTCAAACGTGCTGCGTAACACAAGAATGAACCTCATTGGTTCTTGCAGAAGCTCAAACGTGATGCGTAACACCAGAATGAACCTCATTGGTTCTTGAGAAGCTCAAACGTGATGCGTAACACAAGAATGAACCTCATTGGTTCTTGCAGAAGCTCAAACGTGATGCGTAACACAAGAAAGAACCTCATTGGTTCTTGCAGAAGCTCAAACGTGATGCGTAACACCAGAATGAACCTCATTGGTACTTGCAGAAGCTCAAACGTGATGCGTAACACCAGAATGAACCTCATTGGTTCTTGCAGAAGCTCAAACGTGATGCGTAACACCAGAATGAACCTCATTGGTTCTTGCTGAAGCTCAAACGTGATGCGTAACACAAGAATGAACCTCATTGGTTCTTGCAGAAGCTCAAACGTGATGCGTAACACAAGAATGAACCTCATTGGTTCTTGAGAAGCTCAAACGTGATGCGTAACACAAGAATGAACCTCATTGGTTCTTGAGAAGCTCAAACGTGATGCGTTACACAAGAATGAACCTCATTGGTTCTTGAGAAGCTCAAACGTGTTGCGTAACACAAGAATGAACCTCATTGGTTCTTGAGAAGCTCAAACGTGATGCGTAACACAAGAATGAACCTCATTGGTTCTTGAGAAGCTCAAACGTGATGCGTAACACAAGAATGAACCTCATTGGTTCTTGAGAAGCTCAAACGTGATGCGTTACACAAGAATGAACCTCATTGGTTCTTGAGAAGCTCAAACGTGATGCGTAACACAAGAATGAACCTCATTGGTTCTTGCTGAAGCTCAAACGTGATGCGTAACACAAGTAATTGATGAC
>NC_137114.1:53269843-53284843 GCF_949357685.1 Gobio gobio
TTTATTACACTATATTTTATGCTTGTTTCATTGTAGTACATTAATTTAAATATTTTTTATATTAAAAATTACTACTATATATTAGATTTGGTTGACTATATTATAGTATTATATTAACATATTTTACTCACAATACCATAGTTTTTATATAGTTATGCTATATTATTTCAAATATCTGTTTTATTATGCATAAATATTTTTATTATGCTTGATTTTATTTTTGTTTTTATACCATATTATTTTTATATTTTTATATTATATGAATTCAAATATTTGTTTGATTATACTATATTTTATTTGTTTTGCTATGCTATATTATTCAAAATATTTGTTTTATGCAGTTTTTTAAAATATTTATTTTATTATATTGTATATTATTCAAACATAATTTTTTATTATACAACATTTGATTGGTTCTATTATACAATTTTTTATTTTAGTTTCTATACTATATTATTTCAAATATTTGTTTTATTATAGAATATTTTATATTTGTTTTGTTATACTATATTATTTAAAATGAGTTTTATTATATTTTTGTCACTATTATTTGAATAATTGTTTTTATATTATATGATTTCAAATATTAGTTTTATTATACTATGTTTTATATTTGTCTTTTATACTTTATTATTTAAAATCTTTGTCTTATTATACTAGGTTTTATATTTGTTTTCCTATTATATGATCTAATATTCCTATTAGTTTTAATATACTATATTTTATATTTGTTTTGTTATTCTCAATATAACAATTTTATATTTTTTAAAATATTATATTATTAGAAATATTTGTTTTATTATACTATATTATTTGAACAATTGTTTTATATTAAATTATTTAAAATATTAGTTTTTTATACAATATTTTATGTTTGTTTTATTGTAGTACATTAATTGAAATATTTTTTAAATTCAAAATATTGGATTTGCTACTATACTTTATATTTGGTTGACTATAGTATTATATTAATATATTTGACACAATACTATAATTTTTGTTTTATTGTATTTAATTAATGTTTTTTTTACACAATTGTTTGTTAATCTTTTGTATTTTAAATTAATTCAATACCATAGTTATGATATATAAACATTTTCTCCCATCACATGCTTGATTATTATCAATAAAGCACCGTATACATGATTAAAACTCAGATCAGCCTAGAGAAGTAGTTCAACAGGACAGATTAGACACTTTACGTCTCAAATAACACACACTTACACACTTCAGCTGCTCCGGTGTCACTGACTTACAGACTTCACAAGTGCATTTGCTTTACATTGATTCATTTTTACACACTGAAGTATGACTATAATCTAAAACTAGAGTATTCCTTTAAATCAAACTGAACTCTGGGAGAGGGAGGCTTTCAGGGTCAGTGGTTTGGTCCGGAAACACAAAGGTCACAGGGTCAATCTCACATAGGTTGAAGAGTTACAGAGATTTTAACCTCTGGTTACCGTAGTAAAAAAGTGTCTGCTAAACAACGGCTGGCCCAGATTTCCCTACTTGTGTTTTTGTCTGGTTTTCCAGTACAAACATCTAAATTCTGTGTAAAAAGTGCATTATTTATGTATACATTTTGCATGCAAGTGTTCATTTAACATCCGTTTGATCACTTTCGAAGCAGCCCTGAATTAAAGCGTACACACACACACACACAGGAATGATAAATCTCTCTTCAATAACGTGGTGAGTGAGTTCATTCCCGCTGCTGAACCCTTAAAGGAATTAAATGACAAGTCTGAAAAAGAGAGAAGAAAGCAAGGAAAGCAAACCGCAGTGAATGAAAGAGTACGAGTCCGCTCACAGTAAACAGAGTCATGTAGAAACGCTGCGTGTGTGTCAGGACTGTGATAAATGTGTGGTCACGCAGATCAAAACAATACATTGACATGTTTCCTCTTATTATGTGAGCGGACCAACAGCAGATAAAACCCGACCGCAGCTCGTAATGAATGCATTCATCTCTCCAACTCTTTCAGTCGTGTGTTGTCAGACTCTTTGAACGGCAAGCCACATTGCAGCTTATTTTAACACACAGCCACCCTGACATGTAACGCCACCAACCAGTTTGTTGAGTTCGGCATGTAAGCTTAGATAAATAAACTTACAGAATAGTTGTGCTGGTAGACGGTTGTTTTGTTCCTATTAAGTGATTTGATGTGATTTAATGTGGTTAGCAAAGACGCTAAAGGCATCAGTCGCTAGCTGGCCTGTGTTACACTCGCCCCCCCCCCCCCCCCTAATTTTTTACGAAATCGCAGACAAATTAATAAACAAAGACGTGATCTGAGAGAATCCCCGATGCCCGTGAGATATTTGGCATGCTAAATATCTGGACCTGTCTGCGATTCAAAATCCTGCTGTGTGAAATGAGTTCTGGCTGAAAATTACATCGGCGATGACGGCAGCCAATGAGAGGCAGCGGGAAGTTCGGGGAGGAGTTATGGACCAGAATATCAGTATTTTAATAGATATATTAATTATTATGTCAAACACAAACATTTGCTTGACCAGACCTCTGTTACACCCAAAAACCTCACTCCCACCTGGGTCACGGCACCACTTTAGCCCCTCCAGTTATACTCACACCGCTCCGAGCGGGATTCAAACCAGCGTTTCCGACATGGCAGGCGGCCGCCCTAACAAGGAAGCTAAACACCGTAGCCTCTAGCGTCAGTCGCTAGCTGGTTTCTGTTACACTCAATCCCCCCTAAACCTCACTCCTATCCGGGTCACGGCACCACTGTTACCCCTCCGGTTCTCCTCGCATTTCTTCGAGCAGGATTTGATCCAGCGTTTCCGACATGGCAGGCGGGCGCTCTAACAAGGATGCTAAACACCGTAGCCTCTAGCGTCAGTCGCTAGCTGGTTTCTGTTACACTCAATCCCACCTAAACCTCACTCCTATCCGGGTCACGGCACCACTGTTACCCCTCTGGTTTTACTCGCAGCTCTTCGAGTGGGATTCGATCCGGCATTTCCGACATGGCAGGCGGCCGCCCTAACAAGGAAGCTAAACACAGAAACCAGCTAGCGACTGACGCTAGAGGCTACGGTTACACTCAATCCCCCCTAAACCTCACTCTCATCCGGGTCACGGCACCACTGTAACCCCTCCGGTTCTACTCGCATCTCTTCGAGCAGGATTTGATCCAGCATTGATCCAGTTCTGGCGTCTGTTTGACAGGAAGTCCAGGATCCAGCTGCATAACAAGCTGTTTAAGTCTAGAGCCCGGAGTTTCACGTCAAGTTTGGAGGGCACAATGGTGTTGAATGCTGAGCTGTAGTCTACAAACAGCATTCTCACATATGTGTTCCTATTTTCCAGGTGGGAGAGAGCAGTGTGTATTGTAGATGAAATAGCATCATCAGTGGAGCGGTGTTTGCGATATACAAACTGCAGTGGGTCCAGTGAGGGGGGGAGAACAGAGCAGATGTAACTTCTGATTAGTCTCTCAAAGCATTTGCTGATGATGGGGGTCAGAGCGACAGGACGCCAGTCGTTTAAGCAGATGATTTTTGATTGCTTCGGTACAGGCACAATGGTGGACAGGGAGAGGGACAGGTTAAAAATGTCCGGGAAAACTCCAGCCAGTTGGTTAGCGCACGCTCTGATGACGCAGCCAGGAATGCCGTCTGGACCCGCGGCTTTATGGATGTTCACCTGTCGGAAGGATCAGATTACATCCGCTACAGATACGGAGAGTGTACCAACCTCTGCATCTTCAGCCACGCGCTCTCTCTCCGCGAGGGTGGTGTTAGTTCCCTCAAAGCGAGCATAAAAGGTGTTTAGCTTGTCCGGGAGAGAGGCAGCGGTGTTCATGGTGGAGTTTGTGTTCCCTTTATAGTCCGTGATGGTGTTAAAGGGTTAGTTCACCCAAAAATGAAAATTCTGTCATTAATTCCTCACCCTCATGTCGTTGGACACCCGTCAGACCTCCGTTCATCTTCAGACACAAATGAAGATATTTTAGTGTAAAGCTGATGCTGAGAAAGGCTTCAGATAGGCCTCCATTGGCATTCAGTACATTTACACTCACAAGACCCATAAAAGGCACTTAAAACGTCGTTACAAAGTCCATCTCACCACAGTGACTCTACAATAATTTTACGATGCAATGACAATAGTTTTTGTGCGCAAAAAAAATCAAAATAACACCTTTATCCAGCTTGTTCTTGTCTTCCGTGTGTGTCTCCACGACGCATGTGCGAGAATATGACGCAGATCCGGCGTTCGGACACATGACCCAGAAGAGATTTGTTTACAAGCAGAGGAAGACGCGCGTATCTCAGCTGTTGAATTCTACATTGATCGTGCTTTAGGTCTCGGCGTAGTTCTCAAAATCGGGCTTAAGTGTGCATTTCATGGATTCCCGAACGCCGGATCTGCGTCATATTCTCGCACATGCGTCGTGAAGACACACACGGAAGACAATAACAAGTTGGATAAAGGTGTTATTTTGATTTTTTTTTTGCGCACAAAATCTATTGTCGCCGCATCGTAAAATTATTGTAGAGCCACTGTGGTGAGATGGACTTTGTAACGACGTTTTAAGTGCCTTTTATGGGTCTTGGGGGTGTAAATGTACTGAATGCCAATGGAGGCCTATCTGAAGCCTTTCTCAGCATCAGCTTTACACTAAAATATCTTCATTTGTGTCTGAAGATGAACGGAGGTCTGACGGGTGTCCAACGACATGAGGGTGAGGAATTAATGACAGAATTTTCATTTTTGGGTGAACTAACCCTTTAATTCCCCGCCACATGCTTCTAGAGTCGGTGGTGTTGAACTGTCCTTCAATCTTGTCCCTGTACTGGCGTTTTGCTGCTCTGATAGTTTCCCGGAGGGCATAACTTGCTTGTTTATGCTCCTCCGCATTACCGGAGTTAAAAGTGAAGGTCTGCGCATTGTGCCGCGCGAACATCCCCATTTAGCCACGGCTTCTGGTTAGAGTACAGCTGTATTGTTTTGGTCGGAACAACGTCTTCTACTCACTTCCTGATGAATCACGTCACGCTATCAGCGTAGACCTCGATGTCACCGGAACATCTCCCAGTCCGCGTGATCAAAACAGTCTTGTGGCATAGAGTCTGATTTGTCCGACCAGCACTGGATCGTTCTGAGGGCGGGTGCTTCCTGTTTCAGTCTCTGCCCGTAAGCGGGCAGAAGGAGAACGGAAGAGTGGTCCGATTTGCCAAATGGTGGGCGCTGGAGGGATTTGTAGCCATCCCGGAAGCGAGAGTAACAGTGGTCCAACACTCGGTTCCCTCGTGTGTTGAAGCTAACATGTTGATGGTATTTAGGTGCAATACGTTTGAAGTTGGCTTTATTAAAGTCCCCGGTCACAATAAACGCAGTCTCAGGATGCGCGGTTTCCTGCTCACTTACTGTCCTATAGGGATGTTAACCGATGACCGTTTGACCGATGGTTGACCGTATCAACGTTAACCGATCAAAGTTGTCAGTTAAAAAAAAAAGTGATCTCTAAATTAAGCTATTATAGACAGTGGACTAAACGCTACTACAGTTAGCCATCTCATTCCAAAATCTTTTTGTGTGAAGTGAATAAATCCCTCACACTCAATTTTTCATAACTCGACTGTTTGTACTTAATAAACCAATAAAAACATTTGGCGCGAGATCGCAGCGTTTGGGTTTGCGCGCTCACAAGGTTTGCGGTTAGAGCCAGGGCAGACGACAGTATGAAGCGTGCAAAGAAAAGTAGTGTGTGGGACCATTTCACCAAAAAGAACGACACCGATGTAAGTTGCAACTTGTGTGATACAGTGCTTAATCAGAAGGCACACAGTGAGTTAGACCTGCCTTGGCCGGTGCGTCTTTTACGCATTCTGAAGGTGCCTGTTTTATCCACTGGTTTTATTGTGTTGCAGTCTATTAGACAACATTCTGCATAAGATGGGCTTACATTTGGACATATATTACATCTACATTTCAGTGGTAACACATAAGGTGTTGATCATCATCTTTCTTTATTATTGTTAGCACTAC
Organism: Gobio gobio; assembly: GCF_949357685.1. NCBI lineage: Eukaryota > Metazoa > Chordata > Actinopteri > Cypriniformes > Gobionidae > Gobio > Gobio gobio. The sequence goes on from NC_137114.1 coordinate 53,275,863, forward strand.
CTCGAACTAAAGCGTCTCTTCGGAGCTGTCATTTTCTGAACAATGAAACAATGAGCCGCGGCAATGTTTCAAATGAGCTTCTAACGCTAGACAAATGCCTTTATTTTCAACCCGATCACCTTGTACCCAAACCATTTCGAAACTAAGGAGCCATTTGTCCTCCGATTACAAACAAGCTTCTCGGCGCCGCGTTTGCGGGACTCCTGTTTCGTGAGTGACGTGAGTGGAAGGCAGGCGGCGGCGCCGGGACAGTGTGTGTGTGTGAGAGCGCAGCATATTTTAAACTAATTGGTTAACCGGTTTCAACCGGCTAATGAGGCTCGGTGGTCGGTCAAGAAAATGTTTAGTTTTCGCCATCCCTACTGTCCTATACAGTTCCTTTAGTGTCCGCTCTGTGTCGGCTTGTGGGGAATATACACAGCTGTGATGATGACCGCTGTGAATTCCCTCGGTAGCCAGAATGGTCGACACAGATCCATGAGAAATTCCAGATCAGGAGAACAGAAAGACTTGATAGAATGTACGTTCCTCTGATCACACCAGGATCTGTTGATCATAAAACATACACCCCCGCCTTTGCTTTTCCCTGAGAGATCTTTTTCTCTGTTCATTCGATGCACGGAGAACCCTGTGGTTTCGATGGCCGAATCTGGAATCTCAGCAGATGTCCAAGTTTCTGTAAGGCAGATAATGCAACAGTCCCTCGTCTCTCGTTGGAAAGAGATCCGTGCTCTCAGCTCGCAGAGTTTGTTGTCCAGAGACTGAACATTTGCCAGTAAGATACTGGGAAGCGGGGGTCGGTTTGCGCGGCGTCTTACTCTGATGAGCGCGCCGGCTCTTCTTCTTCTCCGGCTGCGTTTCCGCGGTCGGGCTGCGCAGACAAAGGGCTCCGCTGCCGTGTTTGTAAACAGCAGGTCGTCATTTAAAGAATTTAAAGGTTTTCGGTGTGCAATTTCCGAACCAATGTCCAAAAGTAGGGATGCACCGGTTGACCGGCCAAACCGGTTTTCTTTGTATTTTGTGCAGATTTTTCCGGAAGTGCGCCCGCGTGCACCAGTGATGCGCGGGTCAATGTATAAACAACCCGCACCCGACCGACGTTTTCAACTAACCCGCCCGCAACTCGGACCGCAAAAAAAAAAGAAGAAAATATTGTACCCGACCCGCTTCCTGACCCGCATTTTTTAAAAGTAGTAAATGCTCATCGTAGCTCATTGGGCCATTGAGAAAATGTTTCAGGCCCTGGCGTGGTGCGCTCAGAGGTGCAGCAGCGAGAGCAGGAAGTTCTTGAGGCGGCCCATCATTTTCCATTTCAGCTCCAGGTGCATATTATTGATGAACGCGATGTTTATGTTTCGACCCGGCTTGAATAATTCATCAGCCCACATTTGGAAAAGTGTGAAAGCCCTTAGGAGCGCAAACTGTTATTTTTCTGAATGCTGTATGATATAGCCTAGTGTTATGTAATACAGGCTTGATTTATTCATTTATTTCGTTTAATTTTCTTAACAATTAAGATGCTGCATGTGTTTATCCAGTCTAATCGAAGTGTGCGTCTCTCCCCCGACTTTCCCAACAAAAATCCCGCCCCCTCTCAGAAAATACATAAAACTGACTTTAAATGCGTTTAAAAGTAGCCTATTAAAATGGTACAATGGCATTGCTCAGTTCAACGTTTTGGGAAATCGGGCATTTTGTCCCGCGTCAGCATTTATTCAAAAGTTAATAACGCTCAACATTCAAAAGGTAAATAAGGATTTATTAACGATCCGACCGACCGTGACCCGAATATCATTAAAAATATTTTTGGATGACTCGTAACCGCGGGCACCCGCTCATTTTGGATCAACCCGCGCATCACTGGCGTGCACATACGCCTATATTGCAATAATTCGTGAACATGTCACTTGTGTGTTACAAACGGAAACTGGAGAACTGAGGGAAGAGATGAGATACGCTGAAGGGAATGAAGAGCCGCTTTCCAGCGCGAGCTGAAGTTGCGCGAGCTGAAGTTGCGCGAGCTTTCCTCTCCGCGCCTGCTCAAGTGCAGATAGTGAGCGTTTGTTCAGCTCAGATTCTCACGTGTTGGATCGGATGAGAACGAAACAGACTAACTTGTGACAAAGCCGAAATACTACTTTTTGTAGCTTAAAGAAGAACATGCATGCACTTTAGAAATGAAATACTATCAGTTCTGTAGCCTATAGGATGATCATTTTTATTTTACCTTAAAATTACATTGACTTAATTTGATTTAAAAAGCACCTGCTGTAGCATCTTAGTTTTTTTCGTTGCACTAAACATTATTTGATTTAACATTTTGGAACAATTATATACTTTGGTTTTATTTAATTTCACTGGTAAAGACTTTTTTTCTTTACACTGAATTTAAAAACAAATGCTGATTTGAGTAACATCTTTGTTTGGATTGCAGAATATGCAGTTATTGCCTTTAATTTCACCTTTCAGCCTTTTAATTTCCAATTCAATTTTCCGTTAATTTCAGATTGCGGACTTGTTTTCATTAGCCAAAAGCCAATTTAGCCTGTTAAATACCAAATAAACATGTTCATGTATACTTTCATTCTTTTATTGTGTAATTTAAAAAAAAGAAATCGGAAATCGGTATCGGAATCGGACGGTTTTCTTGGAAAAAATCAGTATCGGAATCGGCCATGTAAAATCATGATCGGTGCATCACTATCCAAAAGTGTCTGTCTGTCGTACACAGTAAGGCAGACAACATCCAAGACAAAAAACACAAGAACTGTAAACAGAACAAACAAAAAACTACAATGTTGTGACGCAGCAGCCATCCTCGGCACCATCTTGAGTCGAAAGATGCATATGCATACATAATGCATACATTTATAGCCGGTAAAACAAATACTACCATGATGTACAAATGCAAAATGTAAATGATTATTGTTTCTGCGTTACAGTAATGAGGTGTTATAGCTTTCCTATAGCTCAAACAGTAGAGCATGGCGCTAGCAACGCCAAGGTCATGGGTTCGATTCCCAGGGAAAGCAAGAATTGAGAAAAATGTCAAATGTGTTCCTTGAATGCAATGTAAGTCGCTTTGGATAAAAGCGTCTGCCAAATGCATAAATGTAAATGTAAATGTGAAAACTATGTTGCAGTTGTTGTTTTTCTCTTTTGGACTGATATTCAGCTGTAAATCTCCGACTCCAGGAAAGTGTGTCAAGTAGAACTTTTGAGTCGTTTTGGGGAAACTTGATATATTTGTTTGTAATCTGCATCAGCCCATTTCTGGCACGGTTTCTTGTAATTGGATATTGTTTGACGCTTTTTATGTTTACAGGCTCAGACAGTATTCTCTGTTCACTATCCGCCCGTGTGTGTGTGTGTGTGTGTGTGTAATGCTTCCGCTAAGTTCATTTGTTAAAACTGAGTCTGGTTTCTCCAGACTGGTCTCAGTCCGCATCCAGACGAGCTCTGGTGCAGTTTGCCTGTAATATGAACGCAATGCAAACCAAATCTTAAAGTTCGGTCAGTTCCGTCACAATATATGGGCCATTCAAAGTCAGAGTTGGACAGCATTTTTCCACAAATGTATGTATGCAAATTGTATAATATCCAAGCTACACATTTCTAGTAATTGTGCTGTTCATTCTCATATTGAAGATTTTTCCTTTTTTATGTCTTTTTAAATGTTTTTTTTGTTGCACCAATTTCTGTAGAATGGCCCATAAATGCTTGTTTTTTTTGTTTCATATCTTTAGGTTAAGGCTTAAAAAATGTATCAATGTAAGTGTATAACTTTTGTTTTTTAGTCGTAAAGAACCAAGAGAAACGAACTATGTGTGAAAAGACACATAATATCAAGCAATATCACAGATTTAACTATAATCACAGTGCTAATAGTGTCATAATGAGACTTTTTGGAGCAGAATTTGAATGCGTCTCATATTTGATGAAGTTTGCATGTGATATCCCGTATACACAAATATTCTCATGTAATCTGGTCTGGAGCAACACACACACACACACACACACACACACACACACACACACACACACACACACTCACGTCTTTGTTTATAGTTCTCTCTGAACACCTGCAAACAGCCTCAGGCAGTAATTTCTCTCTTTTTGTGGCTCTTTCTCAATTTCCTGCAGCACTAGAGTTGAGAACGCCCTCTTCTGTGTGTGTGTGTGTGTGTGTGTGTGTGTGTGTGTGTGTGTGAGCGGGGTAAAAACAGCTTTCTCCTGGACTGTGTCCAGAGCTGCTCCATCAATCTTTAGATGTTTCTATTGGGCCGGTGGGCTGATGTGATCGTGGTCGTCATGGATACATGTTCTTTTGTAGTGAGAAATACTGTACAAATATCTCTCTCTCTCTCTCTCTCTGTCTCTCTCTCTCTCTCTCTCTCTCTCTCTGTCTCTGTCTCTGTCTCTGTCTCTGTCTCTGTCTCTGTCTCTGTCTCTGTCTCTGTCTCTGTCTCTCTCTCTCTCTCTCTCTCTCTCTCTCTCTCTCTCGTGTCTGGGAGTGAAAGATTCACTTTTCTCTTTTATTCATTCATTCTCTCCATCTCTCACGGGAACCATGATGAATAGACCGAGACGGATCTCACACACACACACACACACACACACACACACACACACACACACACACACACACACACACACACACACACACACACACACACACACACACACACAGGTGTTAGTCTCTGAGACTTAATGTGAGATTTAATGAGGGTGTTTTTCCCAGTCAACCACTGAATTTAGTGTGTGTGTGTACGATCAGGATTTGCCCCCCAACGATAGTAAAGCCTAAAATCTCTTAAAGAAAGGCTCTATATGGAACTCTAGGGTTCTGACTCCATTGGAAAGAACTCTTTATGACTAGAGGGTTGTTTAGGAGAAATGTCTGAAAGGATATGTTCATGTTTAACTGGTCATTTCAGTTGTTTTCTATGATATACAGTATATTTATGGGCTGTTTCATTCATACAATCAAAACGAATAGCAACAGTAGTAATACATCCCATGATGAAACCCCTAAAGGTTCTGAATATGAACTTTGTGAAGAGCAGCAGATCAGTGCATATAGTTATTAATGTGTTAAAGGGTCATTACACACACAGTTTCTGCCAGTCTCATGTTGATCTTGAGTACCTACACTCTTAAAAGTGCTGGGTTAAAAACAGCCCAAGTTGGGTTGAAAATGGACTAACCCAGCAATTGGGTTGTTTTAACCCAGCGGTTGGCTTAAATGTTTGCTTAAAACAACCCAATTGCTGGGTTTGTCCATTTTCAACCCAACTTGGGTTATTTTTAACCCAGCATTTTTTAGAGTGTATTGAGTAGTGTTGATCCTTCATATCTCACAAGAGTCTTTAGTTTGATCATATTTATAAAAGACAGATACACTGTACCGACTCTTTCTGAAAACAGCCGAGTCTGTGGAGGCGCACAGTGGGCGGAGCTAAAGAGTCACGAACATACACGCACACACACACACACGCACACACACACACACACACACACACACACACACACACACACACACATATTTATATTAGCATAAATTTAGATACATTTACAAGATATAGATACATACACACATATATATATATATTGTAATATTTATATACAACATTTTTGGGGTCAGTAAGATTATTTTGAAAGAAGTTACTTGTGCTCAGTGTTGGGGGAAACGCATTACAAGTAACTTGAGTTACGTAATAATATTACTTTTTCAAGTAACTAGTAAAGTAACGCATTACTTTTCAAATTTACAACAAAATATCTGAGTTACTTTTTCACATTTATTTGACTGACAGCTCTCCTGCCCCCATGTTGAGAAAAATAAGTGCAGAGGCGTGTGTGTGTGTGTGTGTGTGTGTGTGTGTGTGTGTGTGTAAACATGATGGTTATTGTAGTTCTAGACTAAATGTGAGCATTTATTTATCTCACTTGCACAATACAGATTCTGTACTCCTCAAAATGAATAAAATCAGTCAAATGCAAAATCAGAGTACTCAAACCTCAAATATATAAATGTTAAATAAAACAAATATTTTTATGCATAATCTACCTTTATTGACCAATGTCGTGCTGCTGACCTTTGATGATTCAGTTAAGCCATGAGCAAAAATTACTAGATTTTTTGTTTTTATTGGTAAAACGTTTTTCTCCTGCGTCCTATTCTACATTATCCAGAATGGCAGCACATCTTTACCTCAGCCTCAGGCTTATTATTTCAATTTTGGTATGAAGAGATCTTTACATTTGCACAAAAAAGGACTTTTTTTGCTATTAAAAAACAAAACAAAAAAAGCAAGCCCAGCCCAGGTGAGAAAAAGTAACGCAAAAGTAACGTAACGCATTACTTTTCTTACAAAGTAACTAAGTAACTCAATAAGTTACTTTTTAAGGGAGTAACGCAATATTGTAATGCATTACTTTTCAAAGTAACTTTCCCCAACACTGCTTGTGCTATTATTAAATATTACAATTTAAAATAACTATTTTCTATGTTTTTTACTTTTTGTGTATCAGCACAAATTTAAAGATATACAAGATATACAAACATATACAATATATACTAAAAAATGTATATAGACAATTACTATACAACACATACAAAATGTTCAGATTTGAATCATTGAAAAGTCACTCATGCTATTATTAAATATTATTATAATGTAAAACAGCTGTTTTCTGTGTTAAATATAATGTATTGATCAAAGCTGAATTAATATGAAATATTTAGTAACAATGTATAGGCCTCTACTGTCACTTTTGATCAATTTAATGCGTCTTTGCTGCTTAAACTATTAATTTATTTTAAGAAATATTACCCCAAAATATGCATTCATTGTCCAAAATATTACGTGACATCATCAGTTTGCTTAAGATAATCTTGACCCTTTTGAAAGGTCTCATTTGTTAACATTAGTTAATGAGTTATCTAACATGAAATGAACAATGGACAGTTTTTACAGCATTTGTTCATGTCGGTTCAAAGTGCATTAACTAATGTTAACAACTGAGACATCTTTTGATTTAAAAAATGTATAAATGTATGTACATGTAACTAATAAGACCTTATTGTGTCCGTTTAATATCCTGACGACCGTAACTCTACAAGCCCTTTAGGTTGTGGTGTGTGTGTGTGTGTCTCTTGTATTGATTGTAAATGTGTCTCTTGAGTTGTTACATGTAAGCACAGATTTTCCACAACAGAAAGCGTGTCTTTGTTTTGCTGAAAACACACGATTAACCCTGACCCCTGACCCCTGACCGCTTCATCTGTGACCGCACTGATCCTGAACCTGCTCAAACTCAAGGCTTTGGGCTTTCTCACCAACTCATGTCGTAGTAGTGCTGGAAGATATATTTATACTTCTCATTTGCATAATGACATGCAACTAACCCTAAACCAAACCTAATCATAACCCTAAGAAAACGAAAACCAAAAGTGTGTTAGTTAGGGTGACTCTAACTAATACAAAAAAAATGTTACTTATTAGTTGTATTTATGATTGATTCATCTTTTCAAGTTTAATATAAAACATGCATATAACTATATAACTCTAAATATATACAGGACGTTCCTAATGTATTTATTTTGTTGCCCTGTATACATCATTGCATGTTCATTGCTAATTATTTTAATAATTTTAATATGCATGTTTTATATTAAACTTGAAAAGATGAATCAATCATAAATACAACTAAATAATACAAGACAATTATAGTTATAATTTATCTAACATTCAAAATATCTTTAGTGAAATTATTTATTTTATTGCTATAAATGCATAACATTGCATGTTCATTTAAATTAATATTTTAATAATTTTAATATGCATGTTTTATATTAAACTTGAAAAAGTAAATTGATCATAAATGCAACAAATAAAAGAAAATATAGAATGTTAGTTAGAATTTATGTAACCGTCCAAATATATTCAGCTATTTTTCTATATTTAGCTCATTCCATGCATGTTCGTTGCTAATTATTATTTTAATAATTTGAATATGCACATTTTATATTAAACTTAAAAAGGCACATTAATCCTAAATACAGCTAATAAAATAAAATATGTTAGTTGTCATTTTTTATAACGCAAACACATTTAGCTCATTTTGTTGCTACAAAAAAGATCATGCATGCTCATTGATATTAATATTTGAATAATTTGAATATGCATGTTGTATATTAAACTTGAAAAGATAAACAATCCTAGAAAATGTTACTTCTAATTTATAAAACAGTTAAAATATATTTAGTATTTAGCTAAAAAAAATACATGATATTCCATGCATGTTCATTAATATTTTATAATTTTAATATGCATGTTTTATAATAAACTTGAAAAGATAAATCAATCATAAATTCAACTAATAAAGCAAAATATATATTATAACCAAAATACTATATAGTACAGTCCAAATATTTTCAGCTATTTTTCTATATTTAGCTCATTCCATGCATGTTCATTGATAGTTATAGTTTAAATATGCATATTTTATATTAAACTTAAAAGGTAAATGAATCCTAAATACAGCTAATAAAACAAAATATGTTAGTTGTAATTTTTATAACACAAACATATTTAGCTCATTTTGTTGCTACAGATCATCATGCATGTTCATTGATATTAATATTTTAATAATTTTAATATGCATGTTTTATGTTAAACTTGAAAAGATAAATGAATCATAAATGCAACTAATAAAGGAAAATATCTGTTATGATTTAAATAACATTCCAAATATATTTAGTATTTAGCAAAATTGTTTATTTTATTGCTATAAAAATACATGATATTCCATGCGTGTTCATTAATATTTTAATAATTGTACTATGCATGTTTTATAATAAACTTGAAAAGATGAAGTAATCATAAATACAACAAATGAAAGAAAATATAGTATGTTAGTTATAATTTATATAACAGTCCAAATATATTCAGCTATTTTTCTATATTTAGCTCATT
>NC_137114.1:53292343-53294843 GCF_949357685.1 Gobio gobio
ATGACTCACTCATAAAGACTTCACTTGTTTCATTACTGGATGAATCAGTGTTTTTGAACGAATCTCTTGAGTGAATGATTCAATGACTCTCATAAAGACTTCACTTGTTTCATTACTGGATGAATCAGCGTTTTTGAACAAATCTCTTGAATGAATGATTCAATGACTCACTCATAAAGACTTTACTCGTTTCATTACTGGATGAATCAGCGTTTTTGATCAAATCTCTTGAATGAAAGATTCAATGACTCACTCATAAAGACTTCACTTGTTTCATTACTGGATGAATCAGTGTTTTTGAGCAAATCTCTTCAATGAATGATTCAATGACTCCCTCATAAAGACTTCACTTGTTTCATTACTGGATGAATCAGTGTTTTTGAACAAATCTCTTGAGTGAATGATTCAATGACTCACTCATAAAGACTTCACTTGTTTCATTACTGGATGAATCAGCGTTTTTGATCAAATCTCTTGAATGAATGATTCAATGACTCACTCATAAAGACTTCCCTTGTTTCATTACTGGAAGAATCAGTGTTTTTGAACAAATCTCTTGAGTGAATGATTCATGACTCACTCATAAATACTTCACTTGTTTCATTACTGGACGAATCAGTGTTTTTGAACAAATCTCTTGAATGAATGATTCAATGACTCACTCATAAAGACTTCACTTGTTTCATTACTGGATGAATCAGCGTTTTTGAACAAATCTCTTGAGTGAATGATTCATTGACTCACTCATAAAGACTTTACTTGTTTCATTACTGGATGAATCGGCATTTTTGAACAAATCTCTTGAGTGAATGATTCAAAGACTCACTCATAAAGACTTCACTCGTTTCATTACTGGATGATCAGTGTTTTTGAACAAATCTCTGGAATGAATGATTCAATGACTCACTCATTAAGACTTCACTTGTTTCATTACTGGATGAATTAGTGTTTTTGAACGAATCTCTTGAGTGAATGATTCAATGACTCACTCATAAAGACTTGCCTTGTATCATTACTGGATGAATCAGCGGTTTTGAACAAATCTCTTTAATGAATGATTCAATGACTCACTCATAAAGATTCACTTGTTTCATTACTGGATGAATCCGCGTTTTTGAACAAATCTCTTGAATGAATGATTCAATGACTCACTCATAAAGATTCATTTGTTTCATTACTGGATGAATCAGCGTTTTTGATCAAATCTCTTGAATGAATGATTCAATGACTCACTCATAAAGACTTCCCTTGTTTCATTACTGGACGAATCAGTGTTTTTGAACAAATCTCTTGAATGAATGATTCATTGACTCACTCATAAAGACTTCACTTGTTTCATTACTGGACGAATCAGTGTTTTTGAACAAATCTCTTGAATTAATGATTCAATGACTCGCTCATAAAGACTTCACTTGTTTCATTACTGGACGAATCAGTGTTTTTGAACAAATCTCTTGAATGAATGATTCAATGACTCACTCATAAAGACTTCCCTTGTTTCATTACTGGACGAATCAGTGTTTTTGAACAAATCTCTTGAATGAATGATTCAATGACTCACTCATAAAGACTTCACTTGTTTCATTACTGGACGAATCAGCGTTTTTGATCAAATCTCTTGAATGAATGATTCAATGACTCACTCATAAAGACTTCACTTGTTTCATTACACAACATGTTTTCCCACAATAGCTTTTTAATGTCGAATTATGAAGTGCTCACTCTTTTGAGGTAGAAACTTTAAATCTTGATGAGTGGCACAAACGGTCCAAACCATGGCTCTAGGCGAAACACGGTCATGCCGCCTCACTTGACACTCGCAATGAAACGAGTTTAAACCTTGAGATCAAATGAAAGCATGCACAAGCCTGTGTTCAGCTATTCATTAGCCCTGCGATGGAAAAACAAATCAGCATGCAACACTAGTACAGCTGCAAACGCAAACATATCTGTGTTATATTATATAACAAGTGTATGTAAAGAATTTCAGTTTCCCTTCATTTTTATTTATTAATTTCTAAACGCATAATGTTAAATGATTTAGGTTGATTTAAAGGGTTAGTTGACCCATAAAGGAAAATTCTGTCATTAATTCCTCACCCTCATGTGGTTGGACACCCGTCAGACCTCCGTTCATCTTCAGACACAAATGAAGATATTTTAGTGTAAATCTGATGCTCTGAAAGTCCTCCATTGGCTCAACTTTACACTCTCAAGACCCTTAAAAGACACTAAAGACGTCGATACAAAGTCCATCTCACTACAGTGGCTCTAAAATAACTTTATGAATCGACGAGAATAGTTTTTGTGCGCAAAAAAACCCTAAATAACGACTTATATAGTGATGACGATTTCAAAACACGGCCTCATGAAGCTTCGAAGCGTTATGAATCAGTGAGTCGATTCATGATTCGGATCGCGTGTCAAACTGCTGAAATTTGGCGCTTCAAACTGCTGAATCGACTCACTGATTCATAACGCTTCGAAGCTTCATGAGGCC
>NC_137114.1:53302343-53344843 GCF_949357685.1 Gobio gobio
TTGTGTGTGTGTGTGAGAGTGTGTGTGTGTGTGAGAGAGAGAGTGTGTGTGTATGTATGTGTATGTGTGTGCGCATGAGAGAGTGTGTATGTTTGTGTGTGTGTGAGAGAGTGTGTGTGTGTGTGTGTGTGTGTGAGAGAGAGTGTGTGTGTATGTATGTGTATGTATGTGTGTGCGCATGAGAGAGTGTATGTGTTTGTGTGTGTGAGAGTGTCTGTGTGTGTGAGTGTCTGTGTGTGTGTGTGTGTTTGTGAGAGTGTGTGAGAGTGTGTGAGAGTGTGTGAGAGTGTGAGAGACTGAGCGTGAGACTGAGCGTGAGACTGAGCGTGAGACTGAGCGTGAGACTGAGCGTGAGACTGAGCGTGAGACTGAGCGTGAGACTGAGCGTGAGACTGAGCGTGAGACTGAGCGTGAGACTGAGCGTGAGACTGAGCGTGAGACTGAGCGTGAGACTGAGCGTGAGACTGAGCGTGAGACTGAGCGTGAGACTGAGCGTGTGACTGAGCGTGTGAGACTGAGATTGTGAGAGCGAGCGAGCGCGAGAGTGAGAGCGAGCGTGAGCGAGCGCGAGAGTGAGCTCGAGAGTGAGCGCGAGAGTGAGCGCGAGAGTGAGCTCGAGAGTGAGCGCGAGAGTGAGCGCGAGAGTGAGCGCGAGAGTGAGCGCGAGAGTGAGCGCGAGTGAGCTCGAGAGTGAGCTCGAGAGTGAGCTCGAGAGTGAGCGCGAGAGTGAGCGCGAGAGTGAGCGCGTGAGCGAGCGCGAGAGTGAGCTCGAGAGTGAGCTCGAGAGTGAGCGCGAGAGTGAGCGCGAGAGTGAGCGCGAGAGTGAGCGCGAGTGAGCTCGAGAGTGAGCTCGAGAGTGAGCTCGAGAGTGAGCGCGAGAGTGAGCGCGAGAGTGAGCGCGAGAGTGAGCGCGAGAGTGAGCTCGAGAGTGAGCTCGAGAGTGAGCGCGAGAGTGAGCGCGAGAGTGAGCGCGAGCGCGTGAGCGAGCGCGAGAGCGTGAGCGAGCGCGAGAGCGAGCGCGAGAGTGAGCGCGAGCGCGTGAGCGAGCGCGAGAGTGAGCGCGAGAGTGAGCGCGAGCGCGTGAGCGAGCGCGAGAGTGAGCGCGAGAGTGAGCGTGAAAGCGAGTGAGCGAGCGAGTGAGTGAGTGTCTGTTTTTGTCTGTTTGTGCGTGTGTGTGTATATTTGAATTCCTATGTGTCAAACCTCATATGACCGACATTAGACTGCTTTATTAGTGAGAATAGACTGATCTTGTTTAATGTATTCATGAGACAGAATGTGTGTGTTTTTCATCATGCTGTACTTTCTGTAGATCTGCAAATAGATTTTGGCATGAGTTTGTGTGTGTGTTTGTTAATAACAAGCTGATCTGTTCTCTAATCTCTAAAATGTGCCTTTTGCCAACTCTCAAACACACTCTCACTCACTCACACACACACACACACACACTCTCTCTCTCTCTCTCTCGCTCGCATGTTTTGGCTCATTCTCTCTGGTCATTTCTCTGGTTTCTCCTCCACAAACACACTCCTCCTCAAACTGTCTGTGGTTTGTTTCTCAGGGTTTCCATATGCCCTGGAATCATCTCGTCCGGACTTTTTTTCTGGTAAAAATACAATTTAAACAAAAAAATATTAATTTGTTTTTCATTAACTCATGACTATTAACGTGTGTACTTAATACAAACTAAATACTCATCAATAAACCCGCGTCAGCATCTCTTTGATCCACTGATGAACTGATTATTGTACTCGGTGTGCTTGAGTGTAAACACAACCTGACGATTACAGTGTAAATCACACACACACACACACACACACACACACACCCGTAGCGACGGTAAGATGGATATGTAAATATGTGCCGTGCGCTTTCCTCTCAATAAGAAAATGTCAGCGGTGAGAAAACAGCAGTTCAGAAAGCATCTGAGCATAGGTCTGAGATTCACAGCATCAGGTCAACAGATGAGCTCATTAATATCACACTCTTATGATAGTTTGTTTTGAGACTCTAGTTTGAATGAATCCCTTTTCTTTATTTGACACATTGACTTTACAGAACAGATTGGGTCTTTCGGCTCTATCCTCCTGAACATTGTAGAAGCTTTCATTCATTTCACATGTCCGTTCCTCACACAAAGACAACCTAGGAAGTCAAGGAAGGTTTAGTTTTTTAAGTTTCGTTAGCTGTTCACACATTGGCAATCCAAAAAGCGATTTAAAGGGGTCATGAACTGAGAATTGTTCCTTGAGCTTTTGACATATAAGAGATCATCATAATACAAGAATATCCTGTGAGTTTCAGAACTGAAAACTAAAAAACCAAAAACAGCTTTTATTGTAACCAAGCCCATAGAACGACTCCTAGATCGGTGAAAGACCGCCTCTATAAAGAAGATCAACGCCTAATTCATCATATTAACTTTGGCTCCGCCCACTGGAGTGTTAGTGAGATGACGAGGAGAGACGAACGGACTAAAAATAACATTCCCTTCCAAAGGATCCTAATGCTAGAAGTGAGCTGATTTATTTTCACCAATGTGAGTGTCTCAGCTTAGTCATCACAGCAGCCAATCACAGCAGTGGGCGTTTACAGTGAAGTCTCACAGCGGCCAATCACAGCAGTGGGCGTTTACAGTGAAGTCTTACAGCAGCCAATCACATCAGTGGGCGTTTACACTGAAGTCTCACAGCTGTCAATCACAGCAGTGGCCGTTTACACTGAAGTCTCACAGCAGCCAATCACAGCAGTGGGTGTTTACACTGAAGTCTCACAGCGGCCAATCACAGCAGTGGGTGTTTACACTGAAGTCTCACAGCAGTGGGTGTTTACACTGAAGTCTCACAGCAGCCAATCACAGCAGTGGGCGTTTACACTGAAGTCTCACAGCAGCCAATCACAGCAGTGGGCGTTTACACTGAAGTCTCACAGCAGCCAATCACAGCAGTGGGCGTTTACACTGAAGTCTCACAGCAGCCAATCACAGCAGTGGGCGTTTACACTGAAGTCTCACAGCTGTCAATCACAGCAGTGGGCGTTTACACTGAAGTCTCACAGCTGTCAATCACAGCAGTAGGCGTTTACACTGAAGTCTCACAGCAGCCAATCACAGCAGTGGGCGTTTACACTGAAGTCTCACAGCTGTCAATCACAGCAGTGGGCGTTTACACTGAAGTCTCACAGCTGTCAATCACAGCAGTGGGCGTTTACACTGAAGTCTCACAGCTGTCAATCACAACAGTGGGCGTTTACACTGAAGTCTCACAGCAGCCAATCACATCAGTGGGTGTTTACACTGAAGTGTCACAGCTGTCAATCACAGCAGTGGGCGTTTACACTGAAGTCTCACAGCGGCCAATCACAGCAGTGGGCATTTACACTGAAGTCTCACAGCAGCCAATGACAGCAGTGGGCGTTTACACTGAAGTCTCACAGCAGCCAATCACAGCAGTGGGTGTTTACACTGAAGTCTCACAGCTGTCAATCACAGCAGTGGGCGTTTACACTGAAGTCTCACAGCTGTCAATCACAGCAGTGGGCGTTTACACTGAAGTCTCACAGCTGTCAATCACAGCAGTGGGCGTTTACACTGAAGTCTCACAGCTGTCAATCACAGCAGTAGGCGTTTACACTGAAGTCTCACAGCAGCCAATCACAGCAGTGGGCGTTTACACTGAAGTCTCACAGCTGTCAATCACAGCAGTGGGCGTTTACACTGAAGTCTCACAGCTGTCAATCACAGCAGTGGGCGTTTACACTGAAGTCTCACAGCTGTCAATCACAACAGTGGGCGTTTACACTGAAGTCTCACAGCAGCCAATCACATCAGTGGGTGTTTACACTGAAGTGTCACAGCTGTCAATCACAGCAGTGGGCGTTTACACTGAAGTCTCACAGCGGCCAATCACAGCAGTGGGCATTTACACTGAAGTCTCACAGCAGCCAATGACAGCAGTGGGCGTTTACACTGAAGTCTCACAGCAGCCAATCACAGCAGTGGGTGTTTACACTGAAGTCTCACAGCTGTCAATCACAGCAGTGGGTGTTTACACTGAAGTCTCACAGCAGCCAATCACAGCAGTGGGCGTTTACACTGAAGTCTCACAGCTGTCAATCACAGCAGTGGGCGTTTACACTGAAGTCTCACAGCGGCCAATCACAGCAGTGGGCGTTTACACTGAAGTCTCACAGCTGTCAATCACAGCAGTGGGCGTTTACACTGAAGTCTCACAGCAGCCAATCACAGCAGTGGGCGTTTACACTGAAGTTTCACAGCTGTCAATCACAGCAGTGGGCGTTTACACTGAAGTCTCACAGCTGTCAATCATAGCAGTGGGCGTTTACACTGAAGTCTCACAGCTGTCAATCACAGCAGTGGGCGTTTACACTGAAGTCTCACAGCAGCCAATCATAGCAGTGGGTGTTTACACTGAAGCCTCACAGCAGCCAATCACAGCAGTGGGCGTTTACACTGAAGCCTCACAGTTGTCAATCACAGCAGTGGCCGTTTACACTGAAATCTCACAGCAGCCAATCACAGCAGTGGGCGTTTACACTGAAGTCTCACAGCTGTCAATCATAGCAGTGGGCGTTTACACTGAAGTCTCACAGCAGCCAATCACAGCAGTGGGCGTTTACACTGAAGTCTCACAGCGGCCAATCATAGCAGTGGGTGTTTACACTGAAGCCTCACAGCAGCCAATCACAGCAGTGGGCGTTTACACTGAAGTCTCACAGCGGCCAATCACAGCAGTGGGCGTTTACACTGAAGTCTCACAGCAGACACGCCCCTTCAAACAGAGCATTCAAATCAGAGACTAAAATCAGGGTCGGAAAAATGCCTTTTATTTCTAAATTATAACCATTTTGATGTAAAAATCATATTAACATTATAAGTGCACCTCAGTAAACATTATAAAACAATGCAGTTCATGAGCTCTTTAATACATGAAAAATCTTACATATAGCCCCTTTAATAGGGGGGAAAGAGTAGTGCTCCAAAAACTTTTATTTGTTCAATAATTTTCCCGATGTTTTTGCATTTCTGTGTTGTTGTTATAATGCAATGGTACATGTTCTGTAAGAAGTGAATGTGGATGGGCTAACAGAAGGTGATTTCAGAGCAGAAAGCGAGGGGTTAAACGAAGAAGAGCGAGAGAAATGCGAGCAAATGACTTTGTTTTGATTGAGTGGTGTTATAAAGCAGAAGCCAGCAGTGACACACACACTCTTACATAAAACCTCTTCACCCTCATTACATCTGCATAAACAAGACATTTAGAAGTTCTGCTTCTCACACAGGCCTCAGTGTGTGTGTGTGTGTGTGTGTGTGTGGGTGTGTGTGTGTGTGTCACTCTTTCATGCCTCGTTTTTGTCTAAAGTTGGAGTCTGCATATCAAAGCAAATCCGAGACGTCTGGAAACGTCGCCTTTAGACACGATGTTAAGAGTATAATGTGTGTTTTTGAAGACACGTCCACATTGTCACTCCTACGCCACCTGTCTCGTACATGTTCAGATTCGCTGCCTCTCGCTCCATTATTTGGTGAGTCATCATTGGCTCTTATCGAGGTTGCCGTGGATACTAACAGCATCCGTGTGTTTGTGTTATGGAGGCAGAGGGTGAGATGCTTTTCCAGACCTGTTGTTTATGAGAAGAATAAAGAATTAATGCTTCCAAAATGACTGTTATTGAGTTTAATGGACTGCGTTCCTGCAGGTTGCACTCAAGAACGTACACACCTACTTGATTTTATTATTTCATTGTTAACTATATTTTAGCCCAGCTCTGTATATGAAGTGCAGAGTTAAAGTAAAGTTGTATATTCGACTTTATTTGCATAAAATATATTCATTTAATGAGATTCATAATGAGAATTATGCAGTTTGCACAACCCTTTAGCTGTTGGGCGAAATGCTTTTATAATGCTGTATAATATTTTATAATCTGCTGCATTCTGGGTATAGTGTGTGTGTGGTGTACTACATTAAAGGGTTAGTTCACCCAAAAATGAAAATTCTGTCATTAATTCCTCACCCTCATGTGGTTGGACACCCGTCAGACCTCCGTTCATCTTCAGACACAAATGAAGATATTTTAGTGTAAAGCTGATGCTGAGAAAGGCTTCAGATAGGCCTCCATTGGCATTCAGTACATTTACACTCACAAGACCCATAAAAGGCACTAAAAACGTCGTTACAAAGTCCATCTCACCACAGTGACTCTACAATCATTTTACGATGTGACGACAATAGTTTTTGTGCGCAAAAAAAAATCAAAATAACACCTTTATCCAACTTGTTCTTGTCTTCCGTGTGTGTCTCCACGACGCATGCGCGAGAATATGATGCAGATCCGGCGTTCGGACACATGACCCAGAAGAGATTTGTTTACAAGCAGAGGAAGACGCGCGTGTCTAAGCTGTTGGATTCTACATTGATCGTGCTTTAGGTCTCGGTGTAGTTCTCAAAATGGGGCTTAAGTGTGTATTTCATGGATTCCCGAACGCCGGATCTGCGTCATATTCTCACGCATGCGTCGTGGAGACACACGGAAGACAATAACAAGTTGGATAAAGGTGTTATTTTGATTTTTTTTTTGCGCACAAAAACTATTGTCGTCGCATCGTAAAATTATTGACCGTGAAGGAGCCAAGTGTGACCCCTAAAGAGGAGCAGAGGGAACCACCAACTTAAGTAGGGAAATATATTGTTTTATAGCTCAAATTGTACTAGATCTAGTCCCGAATATGAACTTACCACCTGACTTCAGCCATCTAACAGTGCATTAACAATGTGTGCTTGTTTGAGTTGTACAAGTCATTGTCTTGATTGGATGTTTTGGAGTTGAAAAGAGCAAAGAGTGTAAACACTGGTAGAAGGGTAACATCAAGCCCATGTTTGTGTTTTGGCTGATTGGATCACAAGTGGGCGTTAAAAAAGCGCTCTGAGCTTGTCCACTTTCGACCACTTCCAGAGTTGAAACACATTGGACCGGATTGCTTTCGTAGTGTAGACGCTCATGTGGTCAAATGCACAGGAACAGCCTCTAAAACACCCACTTCTCTCTGCTGACCTAACACGTGATCATTACGGGACGCGCGCTAGCTAGACGGGATTTAAACTTTGACTGGAGACCCAAGTTTGGTTTGAAGATGAGAAACGTACCAAACACAATGTTCTCTCTCCATTCCTGATTTCTAACACACACTCTCTGTGTTTCTCCGTCGTCTCCAGTCGAGTTCATAGACTCTCCCCTGGAAGAAATCAGGACAGAAGTGGTTGAACGTGGACAAAATAGAGGATTAAACACCAGGTGTAAACGGGAATGTGTCGCTCTCGTCTACTTGTGATCTGATCCACCAAACGCATCTTAACACCAGGTGTAAACAGAGTTACCGTAATGAGACGCCATCTAGGGAAAGTTGTTTCTCTTAGTAGATTAAAGATGATTAATTATGTGCTTAGAGCATTTTTTGAGGAGTTATGCTGCGTTCACACCAAACGCGAATAGAGCGTCTGGTGCGAGTGATTTCAATGTTAAGTCAATGGAAAGGTGCGTTTCGCGCGGCGCGAAGGACGCGAATCCGCCTCATTCGCGTGTCCAGTTCGCGAATTGGACGCAAATTGAGCGTCTTGCGTGTTACACGTGAGTGGTGCTTTTGTGCATTCACGCATTTGAAGTGAATTCGCGTCTGACGCCCGAGTTGAAAAATTTGAACTTTGGCGTCAATTCGCGCCGCGTTAACCAATCAGGAGCCTGCTTGCTGCTGTCACGTGGTAAAGTGACGTGATGAGAAACCCTGCATAAATTAAAAATAGTACTATTGTGTCACAAAATGTAGTTTTAAGACTTTTTCAGGTGAGAATGTGGTTGTTTAAAGCTCAAATCTGTGGTTTATTTATAAAGAGAGCGCATATTTACAAAAAATTAATCTTGTGTTTTTGGAGTTGTGCGATCCAGGCAATCACCGGTAGGGCTGAACGATATGGACAAAATTTCATATCTCGATTTTCATGCCAGATATCTCGATATCGATACAATACGATATGACTACGTGTTCGGTGAAAACCAGAATCTGAATTAAAATGTGTTTGATTTAAGCCTACATTTCAAAAAATTGTGTCAGAAAATGTATTGTTTTTAAGCCTTTCGCACGTGCGATCACACAGGTGTGATCAGTCTAGACTGGCCCTGGAGCGGATGATCAAGTGCATCACATGATCAAATGTTGAATTTAGCCAGAGACAGGCGCGCTCAGAGCTGTCATATATCACAACTTTTCAGTGTTTCAACCACATACTGTTTATTGTAGGTTTCAAACATATAAATTCACATAAGTACTAAAAAAACAATACATTTAGAGTTTGTAAAATACACACTGATGTCTATGGAAGAGGTCATAATAATCCTTTCCATTATAATTCGACATGTTTTATTCATATCAGATACACATTGTGTAAGTAACTTCAATGTTTACTCTATTCTATTCCCAGTTCACCAGCCACTTACTTTTAAGTATTTCGGGAGAAGTGGATAAATTCACGTGTTGTAAACATAGAGGTTGTAAATCCAACAGATCCGATTCTCTGAACTGCGTCTGCGGCACAAACTAACACGGCGGCGCCCATCGCGCATACAGCTCAACTAACGCAATCGTTATAAAGGTGTTTAAACAACAATATACTTCCACTTGCATGTATTTGACATCGGAATATTAGATATTTCGTGCCATAGCTAACACATTTGTGAATATTCTGAATAAAAAAGGAAAAAATGACATAAAAGCAGATCATCATTCATTCAGCGCTGTTGCTGCTGCGATGTGTCACGTGACAAGCAATGATGCGTCACCATAGAAACGCTGCCCCCCCTCTCACAATATAGTTCCCGCGCCCCTGTAGTGTGTGCGCGCTGGCTTTAGCGGTGCATTCAAGGGCACTCGTAAAATGATGTTTGTTGTGACTGCCAGAGTTGTGTGCAGAGCGAGCGCGGAGAGGGGAAATCTATATCGTCTATATCATTGCTTTTTTCGATAGTAATATCTTGAAAGTTCATATCTACATATCGATTCGATAACGATATATCGTTCAGCCCTAATCACCGGGCACTCAGCGCTCATTAACCCCAGCGAGAGCAGCCTTTCCTCGGCTAGTCCTTCTGCCGTCTGCCGCTGGCTCTGATGTCCTGTAGTGGTGCATCTTGTGTAGATCTAACGGGCGATCTTTGGTGTCATGAATCTATACTTTGTTGTCTGCCAAATTGTTTTGACTGAGGGCAAAGAGAAGTGTCATAACTTTATTTTTTAAGGATATTTAAATATACATGTAGTGAAGATAATGTAGGAGTTGCCTGGACCACAATTGTGTGGCTATTAATGTTTAATATATATGTTTAATGAAAATGAAAAGAGGCAGAGTGGTGTTTTATGACATATTTCTCCTGGAGTGCCTTGAACGTCAATTTCGCTTCCAGCGCTCGATTTCTACGCGCGGACGCGCGAATGCATTCAAAATGTTCGCGCGTGAAACTAGACGCGATTTTGACGCTCTATTCGCGTTTGGTGTGAACGCAGCATTAGACCTTTCATTGTTTTTATTCTGTGGTGTATAAAGTTGCTTTTTGTTGTGGTCTTAAATGTAATAGTATTTTTTCATTGTGCACGTATTCTGTTGTGGGTGTGTGTGTGTGTGTGTGTGTGTTTGTAAATTATAGGTCATTAGTGTCATTAGCTATGTTTCCATCCAAAGTTGTGAATTTAACTCACATGTGCAAAATTGGAATATCACATAAACCATTTGTGAAGAAAGCAGCGTTTCCATCCCATGTGTTCAAGAGAACAAAATCACCACTTCCTGGGAGATTGGCACAAAATATCAGTAATAAACTGTAAGTCGCTGCAATTGTGCTCTCTTTCCCTCCATCATGAACTAGTGTCGTCCCAGAGCGTCAGACGAAACACAATGTCATGTTCTCTTGCGTTCAGTGTTTGGGAAAACAATCATGTGAGACGCTTCTGGAGGAATTAATCCAAATCAGACTTTGTCTCCGGCGTTTCACAGCCACCAAACCATCATTTGAGATGCTGCGATGCCATTGGTCCGCTGGTTAGTCCAGTTATCCAATCACATCCACTGCTGAGGCAAAGTCACGTGAGTTTGTTGTGCATCAAAGGTATTTCCATCGTAGTTTATGCACAAATGTATCCGCCTTAATTGCCTTAATTACACGTTTCCATCCATCGCTTTTGTATGCGATATCCCAAACTGAGATGGAATCATAGTTGCTGACACATTGCTTTGCTTTGGGAATTGTGGGTAGTGCAGTTTGTTTCTGGAGTTTTCCAGGTGTGCACTTGACCTTTGTAAGTAGTGCAGTCTGTTTTTGTGCCAAGTGTGCATTGATGCATTGTGGGTAATGTAGTGTCTTTCTGTGGAGTCTGTGCAGTGCACTGTCAGCGGTTCTTCATGTTACGGGTCGGCGAGGACTGGATCTTCCTCATCTTGCTGGGACTCGTCATGGCGCTGGTCAGCTTTGTTATGGATTTCTGCATCGCCCTCCTATTACAAGGTGAGTGTGTGTGTGTGTGTGTGTGTGAAGATTATCATATGATTTTTTTGGCTGTATCTGTTTTGTTTTTTGTTTGAGTTGCTATATAACTCTTTTAGAGGTTGTTTAGGTCAGTATTTTGCTTTGGATGTTCTTTAAAGAACCAAGACAGATGGTTTTATAAACAGCAACTTAAAATGATTTAGTTACACCAGCAAATTTGTAATGTATTTGAGTACCTTTACATTTCTAAGGCAAAACTCAAACATTTTATACCTTAATACTTACTTTGACCCTAAATAAATATGTTTTAATTGCAATTGCTAGTGTTATTCTTCTTCCGCTCTTGAGTCTATGGCAGCCCATAGAGCCATATGGTAAAATTTGGCACACAGATAGAGGACAGTCTGAACATTCACCACAGCAAATTTGGAGTCTCTAACTCAATCCCTCTAGCGCCACCAACTGGCCAAAGTTGCACTCATTTTTATGCTAATAACTTTTGAACTGTAAGAAACAAAATTATTTTTCCTCTGATTCCTTGACTTGAGGAGATGTGAAAAATGACTATTTTTACTTATAAATTCTGAACAGTTTGGCCAAAAAGACTCAAATCTCTGTAGTCTCAATGCGCCATGCCGAGTCGAACGATACCACATTTTCCAATGTCGGCCATTTTGTGCATCTTTCATTTTTGTAGAGAAATGCTATATTTTTTACAAATGCATTGACGTACCGTTATGCAACTCGGTATGTGTCTTCGACACAATGTCCTGAAGGTACTCAAAACGTTTTGAGGCAGTGTGGTCAAAAGTTATAATGAAATTTGAATAGCTTTTGATTAGTTTAGCCTGTTGTCATGAGACTGGTCAATCATCAATACCAATTATGCTGTAATTGGCCAAACTTCCTGTCAGCCATTTTGAAATATTTGAAATATTTGAAATCCTACCTTTTCTAGCTTCTCTTAGACCGTTGGTCTGATTTTCACCAGTTTCGACTCTGATCTGACTCTGACTATTCTGGCAAAAAGTTATGGATTTCATGTCAATTGACAAAACCGTTTTCATTTACTCCATCAACTAATTTGATGGCATAACGCCAAACTGCATCTGAGGCTGTATCTCTGGAAATATTTGACATATTGACACCAAATTTGGTGCGTGTAATTGCCACCCAACACTGACCACACCTGACCAATTTGGTGTCAGCGCCACCTATTGGTCAAAAGTAAAAAGAAATGATGTTACATTTAAAAGTGATTATGTTTATGGGTTTTCAACCATTGTGTTGAAAATCATCTCCAAATGCCTTTAACTGATTTTTGCTCAGTTCCATGTTTGCTCATCAGTTTGCCTTTGTAGTGCTTGGCCTCTTAATTGCTATTCATTTTAATGACTTTTTTTCCGAAAAACAAGACGTGATATCTTACGTTGTTTTGCTTCTCAAGTAAATGTATCTTGATTTTAGAATGTTTAGACCTTTTTAATGGAAAACAAGACTAAATGACCTTTTGTAGATGCTTTGTCATTTCTCTAATTAAAAGTGTATAGTACTTGCGTGTAAGCTTTACTTGTGTGTTCTGCTTTCTACAGCACAGAAGTGGATGTACGGTGGTTTGGACAGTAACGTGATCCTGCAGTATTTGGCTTGGGTCACTTATCCTGTGGTCCTCATTAGTTTCTCTGCAGGCTTCACACACATAGTGGCACCTCAGGCCGCCGGTGAGACACACTAACATTCACACACTCATAAGAGGTTTCTGTTGTTTTTCATAATTCAGCGTTTGTCTCTCAATCAGGGTCTGGTATTCCTGAAATGAAGACGATTCTCAGAGGAGTGGTGCTGAAGGAGTATCTCACGTTGAAAACGTTCGTGGCCAAAGTGGTTGGGCTGACCTGCGCGCTGGGCAGTGGTTTACCTCTGGGCAAGGAGGTGAATATACACAGATTCAGATACAGAGAATGTGTTTTGAGCGCCAGATCTAAGTGACCTGCCCTCAGTGTTGCTGCTTTGCTTTAGATTCATCACGAGTCTTATGTGTGTGTGTTTTCTATCCTGTAGGGTCCGTTTGTGCACATTGCCAGTCTGTGTGCGGCTCTTCTCTGCAAAGTCATGTCTTTCTTTGGTGGAATTTATGAGGTAATTTTACAAAGTTTCATAGCCTCCAACTCCTCTAATAGTACTAAACGCAGTACACATGAACGGGTGAAGATCTTGGGTCATATTTTGTACCAAAGTATTGGTCCCACTTTTTTCGTTAGGTGTCTTTAGCTACTATGCACGTCAAAAAAACAAAAAAAATGTTCGGTACAATGTATTTATTGAGCTGATGTTGTGTTGCAGAACACTTGTGCTGCTATTGAGGTGGGATACGGGTAAGCAGGGCCTAAAACTAACGTTTTGCCACTCCTGCCAATGGCCGAATAAAGAAAATTTGCCAGCCATAAATATTTTTTACCGTTTTTTGCAAAAACAGGCAGTTATTACACCGATATTTTAGATATCAGTGAAACAAACTAATATAAACTAATATAAATGTAAATGGTTAAAGACAAGTAACAGTAGTTTATCAGATAGAGATACTGAATAAAGTAAGTCAAAATAACAAAATAAGTCTTCACTGTATAAATTAAACATAGATTAATCCTTATTAAAGTTACAAAAGTTATTCAGTCAAGAGCAGTGAGGGATTTTTTTTTCTTTGTACTTTATTCGATTAACATTAAAAACAGTAGAAATATTAGGCTTCTGTCACTTTAAAGAAACACTCCACTTCATTTTCCTTCTCCTCTAGAGTTAAAACAGTTGAGTTTTATCGTTTTGGAATCCATTCAGCCGATCTCCGGTCTAGCGGTAGCACTTTTAGCATAGCTTAGCATAGATCATTGAATCTGATTAGACCGTTAGCATCTCACTCAAAAAACGACTTTCAATATTTTTCCTATTTAAAACTTGACTCTTATGTAGTTACATTGTGTACTAAGACCGACAGAAAGTCTTCTGTCATTTTTGAGCGCGATGCTAACGGTCTAATGAGATTCAATGATCTATGCTAAGCTATGCTAAAAGTTCAACCGCCAGACCCATGAAAAGAAAAGTCCCATCCATGATCATGATTTCTGCCCGCGTCCTGTCCCGATTCTTTCCCATCGGCTGTGAGGGGAAGACCACACGTCCCAGGATTCTGGCTCAAATGTGGCGTCCTCAAACTACGCCTGTGTTTTGAACAGGAGACCTCTAGCGGACAGAAAAGTTACATAGTGCAGCTTTAAGGCCTAATACATGGATCCAATACACTTATACTGGTACACGTGCATTTTCTTTCTCTTCTGTTTAAGTTCATTTCATAACCGACTATGTTTAGGATACTCACTGCATTTTTGGCATATTATTTTGTCCGTTCAAGCGCAAGAAGATGTGAAAGAGAGCGGAATTCAGTATTTGCGCGCTGTCTGAGACACGCTCTTCGGATGTTTGCGCACACATCTTTGCGTAACAAATCGAGTTCCTTTTACGTTGTCTTGCGCTTGAATATTTAAATGAACAAGGCTTAAACTTTTGTGACGATGCAGTGCTGGCCCGTCAACTGTTTACGTTCATGTTCTCACAACATCGCATTGTTAGAATTCATACAAATATTACCAGCCAGCTGGCGATTGACACATTTCATACACTTGCCAACGCCAATTTTTACTTGAATTTGACACTTGGCGAGTTTTGGGTGGGGTAAGGGAAGGGTTTAAAAGTGTAATTATAGATGCAATTACAGAAATTGATTACAGCTGTAAATTACATGAAGGTATATTTAAAGTACAATTGGACAAAAAGTATGGATGTACCCACCAGGTTGAATAAATAAAAGAATTGCATTATAGTGTTTCTAATCGTAATACAGTAATTAAATCTAAATAAGAACTTCATTGCAACTACTTTGACTAGCAATGACTACATTTACATGCACCCTCATAATGCAATTATAATGAAATGTAGGCAACAAAGCGATTAAACTGCACCTCATGCAAACAAAATAGATCAAATGTATGCGATTAACCTCATAATCAAAGTAAAATATGTGGCGTATGCTAATTGTAATTGCCATAAACAGACACATAAACACATTAATGTCATCTGTTCCACTGTGTGCATGTGCTAGTGACGAACACAGATGACGTTTTTATGTGCAAATTCATAAACACAAATTCATTAACAGGCATTGATTTTTGTGGTGCTGAAGAAACAGAGCTCATGTTGACTATGTTGCGCGACATGAATGTAATAAAGTGTATTGATATATTGGAAAACATTGAAATAAAGAGGTTTTTAGGCATGTCACCCTTAAAAAAATAACTCTATACGTCCATAGAAATGTGTTTTGCATTTGACGCAAGCGGATTTAAACATTGGCCAGTGACACACGACTGTGTTATTTGTGCGTATGTGAATAATGCCAGTAAAAAGAACCACAATTCTTAGCGAATATTTTCAGAATAATGAAAATTGCATGTAAACGGGAGTGAAGAGGTTTGCTTGTGTCAGGTTAACATCTTACTGTGATAAAGTCCTTACTCTGATTATTGGAAGTAATCACTTTATTAGTGAACATGTAAACGTAGTCACTATAAGTGGGCTTAAGAGAAAAGTGTGTGTGTGTGTGTGTTTCAGTGTTTAACCAAAATATCCTCTCTTTTTAATCATCATCATGTGTAACTGCTGCTACTTGTAAAGTTTGGGTACATTTAAAAACCAAGGTTTAGGTTTTGATATTCCAGTTTGTAATTGGAAGATTTTGAACAGATGTTGAACAGCAGATGTTGTTCTTTTGTATTTTTTTTGTATTTTTTTTTTAACCAAAAACATTTAATTTATATGCAGTATTGTACATTGGGGAACTTTGTCAAACCCTTCATATTTATTCCTGGGAAGAGAGAGCGAGTGTGTGAGAGTGTGTGAGAGTGTGTGAGAGTGTGTGAGAGTGTGTGAGAGTGTGTGAGAGTGTGTGAGAGTGTGTGAGAGTGTGAGAGTGTGTGAGAGTGTGTGAGAGTGTGTGAGAGTGTGTGAGAGTGTTTGAGAGTGTTTGAGAGTGTGTGAGAGTGTGTGAGAGTGTGTGAGAGTGTGTGAGAGTGTGTGAGAGTGTGTGAGAGTGTGTGTGTGAGAGTGTGTGAGAGTGTGTGAGAGTGTGTGACAGTGTGTGACAGTGTGTGAGAGTGTGTGACAGTGTGTGACAGTGTGTGAGAGTGTGTGACAGTGTGTGACAGTGTGTGACAGTGTGTGACAGTGTGTGAGAGTGTGTGAGAGTGTGTGAGAGTGTGTGAGAGTGTGTGAGAGTGTGTGAGAGTGTGTGACAGTGTGTGACAGTGTGTGACAGTGTGTGACAGTGTGTGACAGTGTGTGACAGTGTGTGAGAGTGTGTGACAGTGTGTGACAGTGTGTGAGAGTGTGTGTGTGAGAGTGTGTGTGTGAGAGTGTGAGTGTGAGTGTGAGTGTGAGTGTGAGTGTGAGTGTGAGTGTGAGTGTGAGTGTGAGTGTGAGTGTGAGTGTGTGTGTGTGTGTGTGTGTGTGTGTGTGTGTGTGTGAGAGAGTGTGTGTGTGTGTGTGTGTGTGTGTGTGTGTGTGTGTGTGTGTGTGTGTGTGTGTGTGAGAGTGTGTGTGTGTGTGTGTGTGTGTGTGAGAGTGAGTGTGAGAGTGTGTGTGAGAGTGTGTGAAAGTGTGTGTGAGAGTGAGTGTGAGAGTGAGTGTGAGAGTGAGTGTGAGAGTGAGTGTGAGAGTGAGTGTGAGAGTGAGTGTGAGAGTGAGTGTGAGAGTGAGTGTGAGAGTGTGTGAGTGTGAGTGTGAGTGTGAGTGTGAGTGTGAGTGTGAGTGTGAGAGTGTGTGTGAGAGTGTGTGAAAGTGTGTGTGAGAGTGAGTGTGAGAGTGTGTGAGAGTGAGTGTGAGAGTGTGTCGAAATCAATCTAAAATGTGTGTATTTTTGCATTTCTCTTGATGAAGTTTTCCTTTTGTGAGGATAAAACTAACAGCGATATCATCTCTGAATAGATTTACCAAATACAGGTGTGTGTATCTGTATAGTGTGATAGATGGTGTGTGTCTGTGTGTGTCTCTGTATAGTGTGATGTTGTATAAATTGTATGTTTTTATTGTGTTTGTGTTGGTGGTGTATTGAACAGTCCTGGATTGTGCTGGTGTGCATGTACGTCTGTTTTTGGGTTGTGTGTGTGTTGAACAAAAAGGTCAAGTAGTCTGTTGTCGTATATTAAATGTTCTGTTGTGTGTGTGTGTGTGTGTGTGTGTGTGTGTGTTGAACAGAATGAGTCCAGAAACATTGAGATGCTTGCAGCGGCCTGTGCCGTCGGGGTCGGATGCTGCTTTGCTGCTCCTATTGGAGGTGAAAACTCTGGGGATTTGGGATAAAATATGTCAAAACTGAACAAGAACAAGACCTTGTGTGAATGTACCCACCATGTTTATGCAAAGCTCAGAAATTAATAATTTTCCATATTTCTCTAAATTGAGTTCCACACTGTCAAAACTGGCCAAAGATCAAGCCAAATTTGATTTCTCATGCCATGACCCCTTTAATTTTGCCATGCAACACCACAAAATGTTGCAGATAGTGAACATTTTCATTGAAATCTGTTGATGATACAGAGTTTTAACCAGAAAAATGTACTAAAAATAAACATGTATATCAGAAGATATGTCTATATATGTGTACTAATGTAATCATATACGGTCTGCCTCATGTTCTTTGACTCAGTTTTGAAGACAATTTAGTAGGAAATTAAAGTATTCTGGATAGTGCTGTCAAATCGATTAATCACATCCAAAATAAAAATGTATGTTTGCATAATATACACTGATCAGGCATAACATTATGACCGGTGAAGTGAGTAACACTGATGATCTCTTCATCACCTGTTAGTGGGTGGGCTATATTAGGCAGCAAGTGAACATTTTGTCCTCAGAGTTGATGTGTTAGAAGCAGGAAAAATGGGCAAGTGTAAGGATTTGAGCGAGTTTGACAAGGTGCACACCAGGTGCACTATGGGAAGAAGGCGAGCTGGCGGAGGCAGTGATGCTTTGGGCAATGTTCTGCTGGGAAACCTTGGGTCCTCCATCATGTGATGTTCCTTTGACCCGTCTCACCTACCTCAGCATTGCTGAGACCATGTCCAGCCTCTCATGGAGACGGTTTTCCCTGTGTCTGTGGCTCTTTCAGCAGGTTGTGATTAATCGATTTGACAGCACTAATTCTGGAAAATGTTTTAATGTGTATATACTGTACATTTCTTTTCAAATGCATTTTAACTCCACTTAAATACACTCAAATTAGAATTCCACATCCTGTTTGTTTGATTCATCTCTAAATGGCACACAAACCTGGTGTCCACAAAGTAAAAACATTCAAATTAAGACTAAATAATCCCCCAAAATGGCATATTAATTATATGTATTATGTTGTACAATGTTACTTTTGAGTATTTACTGTTAATTTGTCAAGACAATAACTCTATGTGTGTGTGTGTGTGTGTGTGTGTGTGTTTCAGGTGTGTTATTCAGCATTGAGGTCACCTCCACGTTTTTCGCCGTACGAAACTACTGGCGTGGATTCTTTGCTGCTACGTTTAGTGCCTTTATCTTCAGAGTTCTGGCCGTGTGGAACAGAGATGAAGGTGTGTGTGTGTTTGTGTGTTTTAAACTGCCCCTGTTATGCTATTTTAAAGGTTGCTAGTTTTGTTTTGAGTGTCTGAAATGGTTCGATTAAAGATTCAGTCTCTAAACCCCGCCTTTCTGAGAGCTGCTCTGCTCTGATTGGTCAGATGGCCCAGTCTGTTGTGATTGGTCAGAAACCAAACGCTCATTATCATATCTGAATCTCAGCTCTTGACACACAGTGATATGAACAGTAATGATGGTGTGGGTTTTACAGTATCGATCTCATCAATCTGCGTCTGCTCCACATGAACAACACCAACCAAACTCTTCCAGTCTCAGATACAACTACCGTGTTTGAGGGCGGGGCAAAGAGACCCTGTTCAGCCAATGAGCTGACTTTATGCAAATTAGTTACACAGGTTCAGCAGGAAGTGAGACTGAATTACTGAAGACTCGTTTCAGTTCAGAATCACATTCAGATTACACACTGCATGAAAGGTCATGTCCTAAGAAGCATAATAGGGGCACTTTAATATGTTATAAAGCACATGTGATGTATATGTTGAGTGTCATCTCTCTCTCTCTCTCTCTCTCTCTCTCTCTCTCTCTCTCTCTCTCTCTCAGAGACGATCACGGCTCTCTTTAAGACACGGTTCAGGCTGGACTTCCCCTTCGATCTCCAGGAGCTTCCAGCCTTTGCTGTGATTGGGTCAGTTCTGCCACTTTTTTTGTTGTTCTTGTTTCTTTACATTTGTCGAGTACCAACTCTTAACAATGCAAAATTAACTTGTGTATCTGTCCTTAAAACGACACATTTTACCAGGCAAACTAATTTAGCGGATAAAAAGTGAAAGTGATCATGAACTGAGAAATTTTGACATGTAAGGGGTCACTGTACTATAAAAACATCCTGTAAGTTTCAGAACTCAAACGTACTTGTTAGTCCACGAACAGCTTTTATTGAAACCACACTCAGAAAATGACTCGTTTCGGATTTCGTCACATTATTACATCATAGTGCAACGAAAGACCGCCTCTGCAGAAGAAGGTCGACGCCCACTACGTCATCTACATTAGGGGTCTCCAAACTCGGTCCTGTAGAGTTTAGCTCCAACCCCAATTAAACACACCTGAAGCAGGTAATCAGTGTCTTACTAGGGCCTCCAGGACCGAGTTTAGCGACCCCTGATCTACATCTTTGCCTCTTTAGCCCCGCCCACCGATTCGCACATGTCATGTATTAGTAAATACGAGAGCGACGCAAACACAGGATTACTCCAGCAACAAAACCATGGATTACAAGATGTTCTGAAGTGCCACGTTGTGGAAAAAACAGCCTTTGCATTGATCCTAGCGTGGGTGAACTTTATTTTTAAGAAGCTCCAGTCAGATCGTGTCAGTACGACACTTCGTTTGTTCGCTTAGTCACAAGTCACAGTGTTTTTTCCATGTGTCACTATTAATTTGTCTGATAAAGACCGCTTGATGTTCTTATATTAGAGTATTTATACAGTATTGATACTGTAGCGCCGCAGTCAGACTGTGAATTGTTGCTATTTTTTTTTTTTTTATTGAAAACATTCCAGGATTTTCCTCCACATAATGGACGTCAATGGCAACCAATGGTTGAAGGTCCAAATCAATGCAGTTTCAAAGGAAGGGCTTCAGAGGCTCTGCACGATCCCAGATCTAGACAAACCATCTGACATTTTCAAAAAAAAAAAAAAAAAAAGTATATACTTTTTAACCTAATTTCCTCATCTTGCACCAGTGATTGCGTAATCACGTCGGAAAGGTCACGCTAGACATAGGCCGAAGTACCGCCCCCCTGTTTACGAAGTGCTCGTGCGAAGACTAATACAAACATCCTTTAGCAAAAGAAGGTAAAACAACGATGTCGGACGATTTTGGAGTTGGAGATGGAGTGTTTTTTTGGTAAAGGTTGTTTGTATTAGTCCTTGCACATTCTCTTGGGGCGGTACTTCCGCCTACGGCTAGCGTGACCTTTCTTATGTGATTACGTAATTTCTGCATGAGATGAGCAATTTAGGTTAAAAAGTTTATAAATGTTTATAGTCTCTGAAACTGCATTGATTTGGACCTTCAACCGTTGGTTCCCATTGACGTCCATTATGTAGAGAAAAATCCTGGAATGTTTTCCTCAAAAAACTTAATTTCTTTTCCACTGAAGAAAGAAAGACATGAACATCTTGGATGAGATGGGGGTGAGGAAATCATCAGGACATTTTTTTTTAAAGTGAACTAATCCTTTAATGCATTGGATTATGGGATATGGAAGAAAGCATGTAGAGAATGCTGCTTTTGTTAATGTTGTTTTGATCGAAGCCATTTGCTGTAATCTTCAATAAAAGCTTCAGTGAGCGACATCTTCTGTTTTGTCATCAGTAAGATGTAATAACACGTTTAATTTTAATTGACATTTATCAAACAGAATGAACTACACTGCCCGGCCAAAAGAGGCACTTTTCTAAAAGAAAAGTAATTTAGATTTAAATTGGCAAATGAGTCTATGATTGGATCATTATTGCAGTGATTATTATGTTTCTGGCATGCCATATGTTTGGCAGCCGTTCTTCTAACCCTAATTGATGGAGTGTGTAGCTTTTCATTTCTTAAACAACCATGTCAAGATTCATCAGGCTCAGATTGTGAGAGAATATTCACACATGAAGTGGACCTTAAATTCAGTGAAAGTCTTTGGGATGTGCTGCAGGAGACTTTACAGATTGCTGGACTCAATATATATTAAATATAATATATATATTTAAATGTTATAAAGAAATATAAATGTTGTGATGTTATTTCCATCTTGAGGTGCATCAGATTTTGGTCCAGCTCTTGTATTGCCAATGCAAGAGTCCAGCACTCTGTAAAGTCTCCTCCAGCACATCCCAAAGCACGTCCGAACGGCTTTTTTTTTTGGCTGGGCAGTGTGTGAATGGCTTATAAGAATGGCTGTGTGACAAACGATGGTACATTCATTCATAATTTGTTTACACAAAACACTGTGCGTTATCTTGTCAATTATTATTGCGGAAACTATAATGGTAAGGAAAGTTACTCCCTTAAAAAGTAACTGATTGCGGTACTTTTTAAGAAAAGTAATGCGTTGTTACTTTTTCTGACCTGGGCTGGGCTTGTTTTGTTTTTTTATAACCCAAAAGTTCTTTTTTTGTGCAAATGTATAGACCCTTTCTCACCAAAGTTGAAATAATAAGCCTCAGTCTGAGGTAAAAATGCAAGTTGACGCATGTACAGTAGAGGGCGCCGCTCAAACCAAACCTTTCAGCTGTGCTGCCATTCTGGATAAAGGAAGAATAGGACGTAGGAGAAACACTCGCTGGCGCTGCGTCCCAATTCGCATACTATACGTACTAAATAGTATTCGAAAAAATAATTAGTATGTCCCAAATCGTAGTATGTTGAAAAGAGTATTCCAAAGAGACCCGGATGGTCAGAATTCGAAGTGCGGATCGATGCGCACTCTAACGGCTGATATTGCCCACAACCCATTGCGAGATGGACGAGGATTCGATTAGAACTACAAACGCGGATAAAAAGTGTTAAAAAACTACAAACATGACGGTTATGCGAGTCCGATGGTTAAGTAGAGAGAGTTAGATAAAGGGGTTTAAGTGAGCAATTATCAGTATTTAACCTGACGAAACCATATTTATTCAATGTTATCCACATTATATTTCACCTGCAGCAGCATTGAGAACTTTTGTAATGATACGTTTGGCCATTAACTTTGCAAACACATGAGGAGAGTCTCTGCATTAAAGACCCACAAATGGCAGATCAACGTGCGACTACATTTCTCTCCGATACGGTAGGAAATTAAACTGAATGTGGAGGATTTGAACTGTGATGATGATTGACAGGGCAGTTTAAACGGTGACGGGATGCACGTAACTAAGCAACAGAGTCTGTTATAGATGACGAAGTAGAGCGTGCATACTCTTCTGCTACACACTCAAAAGTATGTACTTTTTCTTCACAAATAGAGTACATACTTTTAGGTCGTAGTATAAGTAGGCGAATTGGGATGCAGCAACTTACTTCACCAATATTAACATATTTTTGGTCATGTTTTAATTGAATCATCGAAGATCAGCAGCAAGACATTGGTCAATAAAGTCACAAGTGAGATTAAATGCATAAAAATATTTGTTTTTTTAAAACATTTAATTATTGGAGGTTTGCAAAGTACTCTGATTTTGCGTTTGAGAAGTACTGAATCTTTTTTGTGCAAGTGAGATGAATAAATCCTCACATTTAGTCTACACCTACAATAATGTGTTTACTCAACGCCTCTGCACTTGCTCAAAATTTTTCTCAACATGGGGACAGGAGAGCTGTCAGTCAAATAAATGTGAAAAAGTACCTTGCGTTACTTTTTTGAAAAAGTAACTTGTTACTTTACTAGTTACTTGAAAAAGTAATCTAATTGCGTAACTCAAGTTACTTGTAATGCGTTACCACCAACACTGGTAATGATGGTGGTGTTGAAAATCTTTATTTTAATATGCAAAAGTGTTAGCCAATCACAGCAGTGGGCGTTTACTTCCAACTCTTAAATGAGACACGCCCATCAAAACTGAGTGTTTGAAAGAGAGGGCTAAAAATGAGCTTCTAAATAAGTGTTTTTGATGTAAAAGTCTCATTTTAAGTCTAAGTTTCTCGTCAGTTATACCAGAAATATACATTTTTTCACTACACTAAGTCTACCTGAAGTCCTTTGGTTATTTATGCCTGTGTGATTGTTTGCTATCTTTGCTTATGATGCTCAGTACCGAACATAAATCGTTTGGTGACAATTTACTATAAGTTTTCATTTGTTAGCATTAGTTAACATGAACCAACATTGAACAACACTTCTGCAGCACTTATTAATCCTAGTTACTTATGATAAATAATTGTTCATGTAAACAGTGAGTAATATTACAAAGCGTGAAGAAATGCCTCCTGCTGATTGTTCATGTACCATCCATTTTAGACACTTTGTACCCAACAGATGTTTGATGAAAGCAACACAATGAGCTGTATTATGAATCATTTATTCATGAGCATGTTTATGCCATTAATAATGAATATGCATGATGTCACTCATAACTCACTCTCTCTCTCTCTGCAGAATCGCCAGCGGGTTTGGCGGTGCCTTATTTGTGTATCTGAACAGGCTAATTGTTCAGTTTATGCGAAAACAGAAAACTATTAACAAGTTCCTCATGAAGAAGTGAGTGCGTTTACTTGCTTCTCTGTGATTGTGAGGGCCAAATGTCTAAAAATGTCACAACATATACATCTTGGGATGCTTTTTTTATAATCCTGATAGTGTAGTTAAAATATTATGAGAAAATTAAAGTGTATTTTGATCTTGGAAGAAGGTAAACCTGCTGTAGGAGAGGCAAAAACAACATTATGAGCCTTTAAAAATAGCTTAATATGGGCCCTTCTAAAACCCCTAAAGCTTTCTGATAGACAATTATTATATTACAATTATATTAATTTTGGAACAGTGAAGGTCTATTCATATCAGAAGTGTTTATGTGTGTGTTTCGTGTGCAGGCGTCTGTTGTATCCTGCCCTGGTCACTTTACTGATTTCAACGCTTACTTTCCCTCCGGGCTTTGGGCAGTTCATGGCCGGACAGGTAACACACACACACACACACACACACACTACACAAACACACACACCACACAAAATGGGTTTGTTCCCCAGGCTGTTAAATCCATCCAGTTAATAATCCTAATGAGACAGTTGAGAGAAACATGATGCGTTCATTAATCATTCTTAACAACACACACACCCGTATAAAATACAGAGTAAGGCATCAACTCTCACACACACACACACACACAAAATACACGTATAAAATACACAATGTGGCAATAAAATCCACCATTAGTGGCGTATGACTGCACTCTTGTACAACACATAATTCATTTCTCATCAGTATTTTTGTCTTGTTTTATAGTATGGTAACACTTTACAATAAGGTTTCATTTGTGAACATTGCATTAACTAACAATAAACAATATATTCTTACAGAATTTATCAATCTTTGTTTATGCTAGTTAAACGTTCATGTTCATTTTAGTTCACAGTGCATTAACTAATGTTAACAGATACAACATTTGATCTTGGGGTGGGGTGGAGTGGAGTGGAATAGGGTGGATTAGAGTAGCGTAGAGTGGAATGGAGTGGAGTAGGGTAGGGTAGTGTAGAGTAGCATAATGTGGAGTGGAGTAGGGTAGGGTAGTGTAGAGTAGCATAATGTGGAGTGGAGTAGGGTAGGGTAGTGTAGAGTAGCATAATGTGGAGTGGAGTAGGGTAGGGTAGTGTAGAGTAGCATAATGTGGAGTGGAGTGGAGTAGGGTAGGGTTGATTAGAGTAGCATAATGTGGAGTGGAGTGGAGTAGGGTAGGGTTGATTAGAGTAGCATAATGTGGAGTGGAGTAGGGTAGGGTTGATTAGAGTAGCATAATGTGGAGTGGAGTAGGGTAGGGTTGATTAGAGTAGCATAATGTGGAGTG
The DNA here is from genome assembly GCF_949357685.1 of Gobio gobio. Lineage (NCBI taxonomy): Eukaryota > Metazoa > Chordata > Actinopteri > Cypriniformes > Gobionidae > Gobio > Gobio gobio. The sequence continues at coordinate 53,327,111 of NC_137114.1, forward strand.
GAGTGGAGTAGGGTAGGGTTGATTAGAGTAGCATAATGTGGAGTGGAGTAGGGTAGGGTTGATTAGAGTAGCATAATGTGGAGTGGAGTGGAGTGGAGTGGAGTAGGGTAGGGTGGATTAGAGTAGCGTAGTGTGGAATGGAGTGGAGTAGGGTAGGGTAGGGTAGGGTAGGGTAGGGTTGATTAGAGTAGCGTAGTGTGGAATGGAGTGGAGTAGGGTAGGGTTGATTAGAGTAGCATAATGTGGAGTGGAGTAGGGTAGGGTTGATTAGAGTAGCATAATGTGGAGTGGAGTGGAGTGGAGTGGGGTAGGGTGGATTAGAGTAGCGTAGTGTGGAATGGAGTGGAGTAGGGTAGGGTAGGGTAGGGTTGATTAGAGTAGCGTAGTGTGGAATGGAGTGGAGTAGGGTAGGGTTGATTAGAGTAGCATAATGTGGAGTGGAGTAGGGTAGGGTTGATTAGAGTAGCGTAGTGTGGAATGGAGTGGAGTAGGGTAGGGTTGATTAGAGTAGCATAATGTGGAGTGGAGTAGGGTAGGGTTGATTAGAGTAGCGTAGTGTGGAGTGGAGTAGGGTAGGGTTGATTAGAGTAGCATAGTGTGGAGTGGAGTGGAGTAGGGTAGGGTGGATTAGAGTAGCGTAGTGTGGAGTGGAGTGGAGTAGGGTAGGGTTGATTAGAGTAGCATAGTGTGGAGTGGAGTGGAGTAGGGTAGGGTGGATTAGAGTAGCGTAGTGTGGAATGGAGTGGAGTAGGGTAGGGTTGATTAGAGTAGTGTAGTGTGGAGTGGAGTAGGGTAGGGTTGATTAGAGTAGCATAGTGTGGAGTGGAGTAGGGTAGGGTTGATTAGATTAGTGTAGCGTGGAGTGGAGTAGGTTAGGGTGGATTAGAGTAGAGTAGGCAGCATGGAGGGGAGTACGCTAGGGTGGATTAGAGTAGCATAGAGTAGCGTGGAGTGGAGTAGGGTAGGGTGGATTAGAGGAGTGTGGAGTAGGGTAGGGTGGATTAGAGTAGCATGGAGTGGAGTAGGGTAGGGTTGATTAGGGGAGTGTGGAGTAGGGTAGGGTGGATTAGAGTAGCGTAGAGTAGAGTAGGGTAGGGTGGAGTAGAGTAGGGTAGGGTAGAGTAGGGTAGAGTAGGGTAGGGTAGAGTAGAATAGAGTAGAGTAAGGTAGGGTAAGGTAGGGTAGAGTAGAGTAGAGTAGAGTAGGGTAGGGTAGGGTAGAGTAGGGTAGGGTAGGGTAGAGTAGAGTTGAGTTGAGTTGAGTAGGGTAGGGTAGGGTAAGGTAGGGTAAAGTAGGGTAGGGTAGGGTAAGGTAGGGTAAAGTAGGGTAGGGTAGGGTAGGGTAGAGTAGAGTAGGGTAGGGTAGGGTAGAGTAGAGTAGGGTAGGGTAGGGTAGTGTAGGGTTGAGTAGGGTAGGGTAAGGTAGGGTAGAGTAGAGTAGGGTAGGGTAAAGTAGAGTAGGGTAGGGTAGGGTAGGGTAGAGTAGAGTAGGGTAGAGTAGAGTTGAGTAGGGTAGGGTAGAGTAGAGTAGGGTAGAGTAGAGTTGAGTAGGGTAGGGTAGAGTAGAGTAGGGTAGAGTAGAGTAGAGTAAGGTAGGGTAGAGTAGAGTTGAGTAGGGTAGGGTAGAGTAGAGTAGGGTAGGGTAGGGTAGGGTAGTGTAGAGTAGGGTAGGGTAGTGTAGAGTAGGGTAGGGTAGGGTAGGGTAGTGTAGAGTAGGGTAGGGTAGGGTAGAGTAGGGTAGGGTAGAGTAGGGTAGGGTAGGGTAGTGTAGAGTAGGGTAGGGTAGAGTAGAGTAGTGTAGAGTAGTGTAGAGTAGGGTAGGGTAGAGTAGGGTAGGGTAGAGTAGGGTAGGGTAGTGTAGTGTAGAGTAGGGTAGGGTAGGGTAGAGTAGAGTAGTGTAGAGTAGAGTAGAGTAGAGTAGGGTAGAGTAGAGTAAGGTAGAGTAGAGTTGAGTAGGGTAGGGTAGAGTAGAGTATAGTAGGGTAGGGTAGGGTAGAGTAGGGTAGGGTAGGGTAGGGTAGTGTAGGGTAGGGTAGGGTAGTGTAGGGTAGTGTAGAGTAGGGTAGGGTAGGGTAGAGTAGGGTAGGGTAGAGTAGGGTAGGGTAGGGTAGTGTAGAGTAGGGTAGGGTAGGGTAGGGTAGAGTAGTGTAGAGTAGTGTAGAGTAGGGTAGGGTAGAGTAGGGTAGGGTAGTGTAGGGTAGGTTAGTGTAGGGTAGGGTAGGGTAGGGTAGGGTAGGGTAGAGTAGGGTAGGGTAGTGTAGAGTAGGGTAGTGTAGAGTAGGGTAGGGTAGGGTAGAGTAGGGTAGGGTAGAGTAGAGTAGGGTAGGGTAGGGTAGGGTAGTGTAGAGTAGGGTAGTGTAGAGTAGGGTAGGGTAGGGTAGAGTAGAGTAGGGTAGGGTAGTGTAGAGTAGGGTCGGGTAGGGTAGTGTAGAGTAGGGTAGGGTAGGGTAGTGTAGAGTAGGGTAGTGTAGTGTAGAGTAGGGTAGGGTAGGGTAGAGTAGAGTAGGGTAGGGTAGTGTAGAGTAGGGTAGGGTAGGGTAGTGTAGAGTAGGGTAGGGTAGGGTAGTGTAGAGTAGGGTAGAGTAGGGTAGGGTAGGGTAGTGTAGAGTAGGGTAGTGTAGAGTAGGGTAGGGTAGGGTAGGGTAGAGTAGAGTAGAGTAGGGTAGTGTAGAGTAGGGTAGGGTAGGGTAGTGTAGAGTAGGGTAGTGTAGAGTAGGGTAGGGTAGGGTAGAGTAGAGTAGGGTAGGGTAGTGTAGGGTAGGGTAGGGTAGTGTAGAGTAGGGTAGGGTAGGGTAGTGTAGAGTAGGGTAGGGTAGGGTAGGGTAGGGTAGGGTAGTGTTGAGTAGGGTAGGGTAGGGTAGGGTAGTGTAGAGTTGGGTAGGGTAGGGTAGTGTAGAGTTGGGTAGGGTAGGGTAGGGTAGGGTAGGGTAGTGTAGAGTAGGGTAGGGTAGGGTAGGGTAGTGTAGAGTAGGGTAGGGTAGGGTAGAGTAGTGTAGAGTAGTGTAGAGTAGGGTAGGGTAGAGTAGGGTAGGGTAGTGTAGGGTAGGTTAGTGTAGGGTAGAGTAGAGTAGAGTAGTGTAGAGTAGGGTAGGGTAGAGTAGGGTAGGGTAGTGTAGGGTAGGTTAGTGTAGGGTAGAGTAGGGTAGGGTAGGGTAGAGTAGGGTAGGGTAGGGTAGGGTAGTGTAGGGTAGGGTAGGGTAGGGTAGTGTAGAGTAGGGTAGGGTAGGGTAGGGTAGAGTAGTGTAGAGTAGTGTAGAGTAGGGTAGGGTAGAGTAGGGTAGGGTAGTGTAGGGTAGAGTAGGGTAGGGTAGTGTAGGGTAGGTTAGTGTAGGGTAGAGTAGGGTAGGGTAGGGTAGTGTAGAGTAGGGTAGGGTAGGGTAGAGTAGTGTAGAGTAGTGTAGAGTAGGGTAGGGTAGTGTAGGGTAGGTTAGTGTAGGGTAGAGTAGTGTAGAGTAGTGTAGAGTAGGGTAGGGTAGAGTAGGGTAGGGTAGTGTAGGGTAGGTTAGTGTAGGGTAGAGTAGTGTAGAGTAGTGTAGAGTAGGGTAGGGTAGAGTAGGGTAGGGTAGTGTAGGGTAGGTTAGGGTAGGGTAGGGTAGGGTAGGGTAGAGTAGAGTAGGGTAGGGTAGGGTAGAGTAGGGTAGGGTAGGGTAGTGTAGGGTAGGGTAGGGTAGGGTAGTGTAGAGTAGGGTAGGGTAGAGTAGAGTAGAGTAGAGAATATGTCTTTAATCACTTTTTTCTTATCTGTATACCTCATTTGGCAATATTTTTTTTAATTTAAGCATGAAACTAACAATATTGTGAGGTTTATGCTTAAAATAATAAAGTGAATACTAAAGCTCATTGATGTTAATAAGATGTAACTGTCTTTATAGCTCACACAAAAGGACACCCTGGTTTCATTCTTTGACAACCGCACTTGGACAAAGCAAGGAATCACAGAAGACTTTACTTACGACAGTCACTCGACCGCCTGGAAACATCCGCAGGCTAATGTCTTCGTGGTCCTCGTCATCTTCATCGTCATGAAGGTAAATCTCAACGCTTGATTTTTATCCAGACATTGTTTGGTTTTTCACATACTGGTTAAAACATCCTGATCTCAGGACCAAAATGCATCTGTAGCCGTCAGGTGGTACAAGTTTTTTAAGTTTTAAGTTGTTGTAATGTTACGTGCTTTGAGACCTTCGGTAATTTAAAGGGCTCATGGACTGCATTGTTTTATAGCCTTATAATGTTTCCTGGGGTGCATGTATAATGTTACATCAAAAATGGTCATAATATAGAAATAAAAGGTTTGATTGACAGCTCCAGCGATTGTAAAGGGATCATTCTTTGATCGCTTTCTATATATAACCACAGTTTAAAAACAGATTATTTTCGTCTACTAAGAGAAACGATGTGAAGTTGAGCGTCTAGTCACTGGTTTGATTTACTGACACACAGACACAGATCATCTGACTGTACATGAATCATATCAGAAATCACTGATCACAGATCAGGCGTTAAAATGAACACGGTTACTCACATGTTGTGGCGTTACTGTCGAGTCCGTATCGTGAAAGTCTGTTTGTAAAGCCTGCGCCGAAATTGCGACTGATTTCCCAAAGAATCCACAGTGAAATGAAGCGAACACAAATAAATAATGCTCAGCTGAGACACTCACATTGTTGAAGATAAATCAGCTCATTCCTAGCATTAGGATCCTTCGGAAGGGAATGTTATTTTTATTCCGTTCGTCTCTCCTCGTCATCTCACTAACACTCCAGTGGGCGGAGCCAAAGATGTGATGATGAATTAGGCGTTGATCTTTCACCGATCTATGATTCGTTCTCTGGGCTTGGCTATAATAAAAGCTGTTTTTGGACTAACAAGGAAGTTTTCAATTCTATTCTTACAGTATGATGATCTATCTTGTATGTCAAAAGCCCAAGGAAAATTGGATTTCTCAGTTCATGATCCCTTTAACGCTTTGCAGACTCTGCTCTGGCTGCGTTTTGGAGGAGGCGTGGCTTCCTCTCCAGAACATTTACTGACACTGAAATGAGCTCATTAACACATTACCGCCCACATTTACATATCAACACATATTCAGTATTTGAATGACTGTATGAAGTGCGTTAGCCAATCACAGCAGATGTCATTCACTGTATGTGTAGAGCTTCTGTAGCCCCACCCCTTTTCTTACAGATTTATGAAGGAAAGACTCGTTTTAAAATCTTCCCGGTCTAAATGACATGTGTTATGACATCCGCTTCAAACATTACAGTGCTCATGATAACTCTACGTTTACTCTACGTTTCGTTTACTCTACTATAAGTAAATCCTCTGACTTGAGCGACTGGAGATTTCAATTCCCTCCAAAAACAAAACAAAAGTGCCCCATGCTCCCAGCTATAGAAGTCACTGGCTAAGTGTTTGTGAAGACTTGCATCGCTCGCTACCTGTGTGTGTGTGTGTGTGTGTGTGTGTGTGTGTGTGTGTGTCGCCTTGGCAACCTCATCAGAACCCAGACGAAAACCTGTCACAGCACAGGAAGTGATGTCGTCAGCGTTGCCATGGGGACAAGTGCCCTATGTGTCCTTTTGCTGAGCAGGAACCTTTGACTTAACCTGTGTGGCTTCATCTAGAACTACTTTGGGGCAGGTTTGTCTCCAGAAGAGAGAGCTAAATCTGACAAAACCTCCCTTTGGAAGTACAATTTACAAGTAATATACTACTTTTTTTTAAAATTATGAACATGTTAAGTTAATTAGCGGTATGTTTAAGCTTTGGGTTGCTCACTAGTAATTAAAAATAGATTAATTTAAAACAAAAAACAAAATGTCCTCACTAATATATTAAGTAATGATGCATTCAGTTGATCAAAAGTGACATTTATGATGTTACAAAAAAGATTTTATTTTATATAATTGCTGTTTTAAACTTTCTATTTATCAAAGAATACTAAAAATAAAATGCATCAGTTTCCACAGAAATATGAACACTGATAATAATCATAAATCCTCATATGAGAATGATTAGTGAAGGATCATGTGACACTGAAGACTGGAGTAATGATGATAAATTCAGCTTTGATCACAGGAATAAATGACATTTCACTATATATTCACATAGAGAACAGCTGATTTACATTATAATAATATTTCAAATTTTTACTGTAATTTTTATTAAATAAATGCAGCCTTGACTTCTTTCAAAAACATAAAATGTTTGAAAAATGCACACAATAACTGAGGGGATGCCAGCAGGTAGAGAGAAAGCGCAGAGCAGATTTCTGCGGTGTCTGTCCATTTTTTGGTGCCAAGAGAGAGGAAGAAAGGAAGGAAGGAAGGAGAGAATATTATGCAATGATCTCTCTATCCACCCACAGCTTTCAAGCGCTCTCCAACATAATTCACATAACACTTATGTAACATTCGCACTGAATCCCACCTCGACCCGTTCTGTTCTCGCAGGAACCATCGATTGTGCGCCGTGTGTGTGTGTGTGTGTGTGTGTTTGCTTTAGTGCGTGACTTTCTCTTTTAATTAACTTCTGTTGTTCTGAATCAACCAATTAGACTGCTTTGCTAATTACACACAGTTCATTTCAGGATTCACCTCACATTCGGTGACGTGTGTGTGTTTTACCTTTCTGTGTGTGTGTGTGTGTGTGTGTGTGTTTGTGTGTGTGTGTGTCTAATTAACAAATACACTGAAATTCTATTTCCAGATTGGAGCAAAAGTTCAGACTTTGTGTAGTTGTGCGTGTTTGTGTGTTGCCATTTGCTCAATATAATTAGTTTATCTGTCTCAAGTTATTAAAATGAAAGGTGACTTTAGATTTGTTTCCACTCGCTAATGAGATCACACACACAATACACACTTTTATCGTTTTATTCTGTTTGCTTGTTATTGTTCATTTGGGGGTCACTTTTTTATTTTCAGTTAAATCAATGTAATATATTTGTGTTCAATAATATTTTTCTTTTTTAATTTGTATTTTGGGAGGATTTCATGGTACTAGTTCTAGTTTTTTTCTAATGTTTTTTTATTACTTTACAATTAAAGCAGTATTTCATGTTAAAATAGAGACAGTGCCTTTATATTGTATCTTTCTGTTCTGTTTGTTCTATAATTTGTCTATTTGTTATTATTTTATTACTGAAGACTCACTTGTTGTCAATAATGTTTGAACTTTATATTAGTTAGGCTAGTAGAAGTATCAGAAAGTGGGACGTGAGTGTTATTTTGTGATTCTTTTATATTTACACATCTGACAGTCATTTAATTTTCTATTGTAGTCTGATGAGGAAATCATACAGTCGAGGCATAAACTGTCATGCAGATGACAGACGTGACAGTTTTTGCGTCAGATGTATAGCTAACCGTTGATCTGTAAGGATATTTGTGGATTTGATGTGTTGTGATGCACACAGGCGCATGTGTGAATATCACACCCCTCTGGTTTGTCATATGGCAGGCTATTGTGTGTGTAGAGACACGCAGACAGGCCTGAGCTACATACTCACTGATCCAAACAAACGGTTGGAAACTTCCGAATCAGAATTCCCACTTTTTTTCTCTCTTTTTGCTCTGGGCTGTGTGTTGCTGCTGTTGTTCTGTAATAACCAGCTATGTAATTTCGTCACACTACACTACAAGTTGGGAAAAATAGCTTGTTAATGGAAATAACTGAATTACTGTAATGCTCCTGAAAAATGAATTCTACCAAGATAATATCTTTAGCCCTTTTAGTTAGTTAATCCCTCAACACTGATGATAATATTGGCTAATATTCTCCTCTCACCTTGGTTAAATCAGCACAAAAGTTGTTGCAGAGGTATTGGATTTTGGTGAAATATTACGAAAGTGTTTGTTTGTGTTTAATTGAGTGTTAATGTATTCTCTCGTACAGTTCTGGATGTCTGCTTTAGCCACAACTCTTCCTGTACCATGTGGAGCCTTCATGCCTGTTTTTGTCATTGGTAAGATGGTTTTGCTTTAAAATATTGCTTTTTTTAAGGCAAGACATCCCAGGTGAATAGGGTACAAAACTTAGCTAATAAATCTCAGCATAGTTGATCACAGTAGATTGTGTTATCTTACAAGTTCTCTGAAATGTTATGTTTAAATTCGCAAACGAGACATTATTGTATTGAATTAATATAATAAATAGAATATAAATCTTAACATTGCATAAAGCTAATCCAATTCAAATTATTTTATCATTTTGATGACCTATTAGAGTTAAAGGATTTTGGATTCCTTGTTTTTATCACCCTATAGATCCGAAAATACTGTGAACGGATAGAAAAAAACACATTTTCATCATGTTTTTAGCATATAAAATATATATCAGGCGAATGATATATGAACAAACCCCTCGCTAAAAATCTTCAGAATATAGATGGGAATAAAACTCTTAAGTTTTGGTCTATATAAGTGCAGCTGAAGTGGAGGAAGAACTCTTACTTTACAAGACTTTACATATATCGATTGTAACTGAAATCTACAGTTGCAAATAGATAAAGTGCAATAAAATGAGCACTTAAATGTGTATTTAAATGTATATAGCAATGTCTCAAAACTGACAAGTGCATGAAAAATACGTACCTGTAGTATCTTGCCTTAAAATATTACATTTTCAAAATATTTTATGTGATATATTTAAACAAAATTGATGGAGACTTGAAAACGTGACCTGTGAATGTGTGTGTGTGTTTCAGGTGCTGCATTTGGCCGTTTGGTGGGTGAAAGTATGGCCGCATGGTTTCCAGAGGGCATTAATACGGACGGAACCATCTATCCCATAGTTCCTGGAGGATACGCTGTTGTGGGTGAGAATCAAACACATGCTCATACACGGGGTGTGCTTTAACAGACATGTTCACACACACGTTCATCACAGCTAATTACCTTTTATGGAAATTGCCTCAGCGTCGCCATAGTGATTTTAAGAGGCATTGATTTAGTTGTGTTGTGTTGGGATTGTTTGTTTTGATTGTTAGTAAGAGGAAGTCTTTGATTAGTAACCACTAGATTTAATTATGACATAACAATAACCCCTCTTGAATACTTATTATTTTACTTATCGTTTAATAGACAATATAGAGAGGGGTTCAGAGAAGTGTAGGATTTTGACCAAATATTTCTCTTAAATAGAATATTTTTTAATATTTAAAATAGAATATTAATGAATACAATATTTTAATATTTCTACTTAGATTGTGCATTAAATATAAATAAATAATACAACCCCAAATCAGAAAAGGTTGGGACAGTATGGAAAACGCAAAAAAAAAAAAAAAAGAAGTGATTTCTAAATTTACTTTGACTTGTATTTCATTGCAGACAATATGAACACAAAATATTTCATGTTTTGTCTGGTCAACTTCATGTCATTTGTAAATATGCATCCTTTCCTGTCATTCAGACCTGCAACACATTTCAAAAAAAGTTGGGACAGGAGCAATTTAGGGCTAGTAATGAGGTAAAATGGTTAAATAATGATGTGATTTGAAACAGGTGATGTCAACAGGTGATTGTAATTATGATTTGGTACAAAAGCAGCATCCAAGAAAGGTCTAATCCTTTAGGAGCAAAGATGGGCTGAGGATCGCCAGTTTGGCAACAAATACGTGAGAAAATTATTGAAATGTTTAAAAACAATGTTCCTCAAAGAAAGATAGGAAGAGATTTGGATATTTCACATTCAACAGTGCATAACATAATTAAAAGATTCAAGGAATCTGGAGGAATTTCAGTGTGTAAAGGACAAAGGCGCAAGCCTAAGCTGAACAACCGTGATCTCCGATCCCTCAGGCGGCACTGCATCAAGAATCGTCATTCATCTAGAAGCGATATCACCACATGGGCTCAGGACTACTTTGGCAAACCTTTGTCAAGTACCACAATACGTAGTTACATCCACAAATGCCAGTTAAAACTGTACTGTGCCAAAAGGAAGCCCTATGTTAACAGTGTCCAGAAGCGCCGTCGACTTCTCTGGGCTCGAGGCATCTGGGATGGACCATCACACAGTGGAAACGTGTACTGTGGTCAGATGAAGCAGTATTTCAGGTATTTTTTGGGAGGAATGGACGCCGTGTGCTCCGGACCAAAGAAGAAAAGGATCATCCAGACTGTTACCAGCAACAAGTCCAAAAGCGGCAAAGGTAACTTGCACTTCTGTGAAGGCACCATTAATGCTGAAAAGTACATAGAGATTTTGGAGCATAATATGCTGCCCTCAAGAAGACATCTTTTCCAGGGACGTCCATGCATATTTCAACAAGACAATGCAAAACCACATTCTGCACACATTCTGCAGTCCTGGCTGCGGAGGAAGAGGGTTCGGGTATTTGACTGGCCTGCCTCAGTCCCGACCTGTCTCCAATAGAGAATGTGTGGAAGACCCCGTACTGTTGCCCACCTTAAGACTTGTTTGCAGGAAGAATGGGACAAAATTACACCTGAAACACTTCATCACTTGGTGTCTTCAGTCCCTAAACGTCTTTTAAGTGTTGGCAACATTACAAAGTGGTAAATGCTTTATTGTCCCAACTTTTTTTTAAATGTGTTGCAGGTCTGAATGACAGGAAAGGATGCATATTTACAAATGACATGAAGTTGACCAGACAAAACATGAAATATTATGTGTTCATATTGTCTGCAATGAAATACAAGTCAAAGTAAATTTAGAAATCACTTCTTTTTTTTTTTTTTTGCGTTTTCCATACTGTCCCAACTTTTTCTGATTTGGGGTTGTAGATAAAAAATATCAAATTTTTATACATTTATTGGTTACACTTTACAATAAGGTTTCATTTGTTGCCCGAGTTACAACTACTTCCTGTTTCATGGCGAAACATCAAACTTTGTGAGGCCGCCACGGACATGCCCTTCAGGGAAAACTCAAGATATTCGCAATTTAACTTTGCAAAGGCCTTTAGATTAGACTGTGCAAATTTGATGTTGATCTGATTAAATCTCTAGGAGGAATTTGTTAAAGTGCAACGTCTGGAAATGGCAAAAACTGCAAAGAATTTGCAGAGAAAATTCAAAATATCTCACTTCCTGTAGGGTTTTCAGATTTTGCTTCCAGGGACTTTTTTGTAGGTATTGGGCTGTTAAATGTGTCTACCGAATTTCATACTCGTACGTGAAAAAAACGTAGTATGAATGGCACTTATTTGAAATTTTGTAGGTGGCGCTATCGAGCCATTTTGCCACGCCATTTTTAATTCTGAAACCCATATCAGACGTAAATTTACACCACTTCTAACGCGTGTGCAAACTTTCATGAGTTTTTGAGCACGTTTAGCCCCTCAAAAATGTGATTCATTTTGGAGAAGAAGAAGAATAGGCTGAGCAAATACAATAGGGTCCTCAAACCATCAGTGCTCGGGCCCTAAAAATGAAGGTATAACTAGAAATTTATATTTGTATTTCAAAATGTATATTTGCTGACTCTTTACATCAGTATTGTGCATGTTTGACTATTACATTTCTTTGAATTTCAATTCAGTTTATTCCTCCTTGTCAATTTATCACTTTGAATAAGTTGAGTTGAATTGGTCAGCAGTTTGTGTTCATTTGGTATTGTTGGTTTTCTTTTTGCTTTATTAATTTAAAGTGAACCACCAATGTTTTTCATTTGTTTTGTTAAAACTCTCTCTTGTGGACACAGCAGAGTTTTTACCATGGGGATTTTGGAGATCTCTTTTTATCACTCAGAAATCAGAAAAATACTGTCGACAGAAAACATTTTCACCGTGTTTTTAGGAACAAAATGTTATAAAAATTTAAATCAAGACTATATGATCAAACCTAGAACCACTAGAAACCTTCAGAATATAGATAGGAATAAAAGTGTAAGTTTTGGTGTGTGTAAGTGCAGCTGAAATGGAGAACAAACTTTTTAAAGAGATGTATTGTAATTGAAATCTACAGACGTGAATAGATAAAGTGCAATAAAATAAACACTTAAAAGTGTATTTGGGATGTTTTCTTTTACACTTGCCTGAAAGACATGTTAAGGAAGCAAAATAAGCCATAACTGACCAGTGTGTGAGAAAATATTGGTTTTGTCTATAGTGACCCCTAGAGGTCAATGATCGCGCCGGCGCGACCACCTGCATTTTTTTCTTATCAGTGCCAAAGAGACTCAAATAACTGTTGATTTTTATCATTCAGGCAAGTGTTATACATCATTGTAATCTGTTAAGTATCTACTTTCATTTGTGTATACTCACAATAAAAACTAAATGTTGAACTCTCTCTCTGTTTAGGAGCGGCGGCGTTATCTGGAGCGGTCACACACACCGTTTCCACTGCCGTGATCGTGTTTGAGTTGACGGGTCAGATAAGTCACATTCTGCCCATCATGATCGCTGTGATTCTCGCCAACGCCGTCGCTCAGAGTCTTCAGCCATCCATCTACGACTCCATAATACGCATTAAGAAGCTGCCTTACCTGCCCGAGCTCGGCTGGGGTCACCACGAGTGAGTTTCTCTGTCTGTCCGTCCGGCTTCTGCTACCATATTTTCAAAACACTCTTTTATCTCAGTCAGTCAAGTCATTCCCTTGATTTGCAACTAGTTAAGATGCGTATTACAACTTACATTTAAAAAAAAAATACAACAATTCATCTTTGACTGTGCGTTCACACCAGACGTGACTTGCGCGAATATATTGCGCTATTCGCACGTAGTTGGACGCTTGAACATTTTGAGTATATATATATATATATATTGCTTATATATTGCATATATATAGCTCAAATTGAGTAAAGAGAGTGCTTTTTACAACTTACCAGACTGTCCGACCTCCTCACTCACTTTCTTCCAAGCAAGATCCTTTTTATTTCCTGTTTCTATAAAGTGTGAAGATGTATCGTACAGCTCCAGGTATCCACATGTGATTTTGTCCTCCTTGTTGTCACTACTAGAGCAAGCTCCTGATTGGTTAACCCGGCGCGAATATCCGCCAAAGTTTTGATTTTTCAACTTGTGCAAAAATCAAACACCCGAAACGCTCAATTCGCGCTGTCATTCGCGCGAATCGCTAGCCTAGAAATCTAGATGCACCCTATCGGCAGCAAATGTAATTGGCAACCAGGGCGTCTTGCAACTCTTCGTTGGCTTGCGAGCTGGAAAAACCAAACTCTAGTCAGGCCAATCACATCATGTATAGAGTCGGTGGGCGGGCTTAAAGGGTTAGTTCACCCAAAAATGAAAATTCTGTCATTAATTACTTACCCTCATGTCGTTCGACACCCGTAAGACGTCCGTTCATCTTCGGAACACAAATGAAGATATTTTGGTTGTGCATTGTGCCAATGGAGGCCTTTCAGAGCCATCAGATTTCAACTAAAATATCTTCATTTGTGTTCTGAAGATGGAGGTCTTACGGGTGTCGAACGACATGAGGGTGAATAATTAATGACAGAATTTTCATTTTTGGGTGAACTAACCCTTTAACATAATGATGGCAGAGTTGCCAGAATGTCTATTCGCGTCTTTGCGTTGACTTTACATGTAAATCACTCACGCTTAACGCTTCATTCGCATCTGGTGTGAACGCACCATGAGTCTGGCTGTGTCAGGGTCATTATAGATAAATCAAACTAAAACAATAGCAAAACATTTTCCTTTGTTAAAACAAAATAAAATATAAAACTTATTTTGTTTTAGCTAGTTGTCATTTTCATTTAGTTTTAACTTGATGTGCTAATATAACTATTACTAAATCTGTAGTAAAACTATATAAACATTAAAAAACACGGACCCACTTTATATTAGGTGGCCTTAACTACTATGTACTAACATTTTAATTAATCATTTGATACAATGCACTTCTTGTGTACATACATGTTTTTACATTGTACTTACATTTAAAAAAAACCTGCATGTAATTACATCTGTAATTAATTTCTGTAGTTACATTGTTAATTACACAGTTGACACTTCCCTTACACCTAACCCTACCCTTAAACTTACCCATACCACCACACCTGTCCCTAACCTTACCCATATCCCACCTAAATATCAGCAAAGGTGTTTTGCAATACAATTTGAACACAGTAAGTACATTGTACTTATTTTTTGATGTAAGTACATAGTAGTTAAGGCCACCTAATATAAAGTGGGGCCAAAAACACTAATAAGTTACAAAAGCATACAACAAAATCATTAAAACTTTGATTAAAAGTAATTAAAATTTGAAATTGAAAATACAAAACAATTGAATTAATGGGCTGTGTGTAATTATATTGTAAGAAAAAAATCTTATTTTTATCAGTGCCAAAAAAAGATTTTTGTCTTGTTGTCCAGAACAAATATCTAAAAATTCCTAAATTTACTTGAGATGGTAAGTAATGACTTAAAATACTAAGTCTTGTTTTCTCATTAAAATGAAGTGCGTTTGTGTTTAAAAGAAGAAAAATATCTACCAATGGGGTCAGAAAAATCAACTTAAGTCAAATGAAAAACAAGTAAATTTTTCTGGCCCCATTTTAAGCAAAAACACACACTTAATTTTTATATTTTCTTTGGTCATTTTGCTTCTCATGTAAATGTATCTTAATTTAAAGAATGTTTTGATAATTGTACTGGAAAACAATACTCAGTTGTCAGTGTAATCAAATCCAAATCTGTTCCTTCAAAGAAAGTTGCAGCTTAAATATTAATTCACGTCCGGGTTTCAGAACTTATAAACAAACCGTTGTAATAACTAAAGAAATAAAATAATTGGCAAATGCGTTTTTAATGCAATTAAAAGATAAAATTATTATTTTATTGTTACATTTAAAGGGTTAGTTCACCCAAAAATTAAAATTCTGTCATTAATGACTGACCCTCATGTCGTTGGACACCCGTCAGACCTCCGTTCATCTTCAGACACAAATGAAGATATTTTAGTGTAAATCTGATGCCTCTGAAAGTCCTCCATTGGCTCAACTTTACACTCTCAAGACCCTTAAAAGACACTAAAGACGTCGTTACAAAGTCCATGTCACTACAGTGGTTCTAAAATAACTTTATGAATCGGCGACAATAGTTTTTGTGCGCAAAAAAACCCTAAATAACGACTTACATAGTGATGACGATTTCAAACACGGCCTCATGAAGCTTTGAAGCGTTATGAATCAGTGAGCCGAATCATGATTCGGATCGCGTGTCAAACCCATAGACTGTAAAAAAATATGGATGTAGTGTTCGTGACGTCACCCATAGGATTCTGATGAGCCGTTCTGAACCGCAAAGTAGGGACGAGATGGCCGTTGCCATCTTGGCAGCGCGTCATCGCGCGTCACTCCCGGATAACAGAAAATGGGCAAAAAGGCGGGGCATGGGCGGAGCTTAAGTGACGCGATGACTAACAGACAGCAGATAAATGGCTATCCACCTGTCACTCGAAGTGGCCACGCCCTTAATTATGCAGAATTTTAAGGCTTTATATAATGTAAACGAATGAGTTATAAAAAAATTCACCCCCCTCACAGTTGTCATGAAGGGCAAAATGAGCCGTATAGACCAAAAGCACAATTTGTACCAGGCTCTAAACATGTTTTATTCTGCTCTAAAGTTGGCCATTTTAACATGGGGCTCAAGTCGATGAATTGCAGTTTGAGGCACTTCCGTATTGGCTTCAAGAGAAACTGCGGGAGGTTGCCACTTCTGAAATTTGGCACTTCTGAAACTGCTGAAATTTGGCGATTCAAACCGCTGAATCGACTCAGTGATTCATAACGCTTCGAAGCTTCATGATGCTTTGTTTTGAAATCGTCATCACTATGTAAGTCGTTATTTAGGGTTTTTTTGCGCACAAAAACTATTGTCGCCGATTCATAAAGTTATTTTAGAACCACTGTAGTGAGATGGACTTTGTAACGACGTCTTTAGTACCTTTTAAGGGTCTTGAGAGTGTAGAGTACCATTGAGCCAATGGAGGCTTTTCAGAGCATCAGATTTACACTAAAATATCAAGTCAAAGGTCTGACGGGTGTCGAACGACATGAGGGTGAGTAATTAATGACAGAATTTTCATTTTTGGGTGAACTAACCCTTTAACTATATTTACAAATTTACAAAACTTTTTTGTTGTTAATTTAAAAAATGTTTTATTTGGCATCAATACATTTTTCCTTTTTTGATTGAGTGGCACTCATAGTCTATGACCAGAGTCTTTGACCAGAGTCTATGACCAGAGTCTATGACCAGAGTCTTTGACCAGAGACTTTGACCAGAGACTTTGACCAGAGACTATGACCAGAGTCTATGACCAGAGTCTATGACCAGAGTCTTTGACCAGAGTCTATGACCAGAGACTATGACCAGAGTCTATGACCAGAGTCTTTGACCAGAGTCTTTGACCAGAGTCTATGACCAGAGTCTATGACCAGAGTCTATGACCAGAGTCTTTGACCAGAGTCTATGACCAGAGACTATGACCAGAGTCTATGACCAGAGCCTTTGACCAGAGACTATGACCAGAGACTATGACCAGAGACTATGACTAGAGACTTTGACCAGAGTCTATGACCAGAGTCTATGACCAGAGTCTATGACCAGAGTCTATGACCAGAGACTATGACCAGAGACTATGACCAGAGTCTATGACCAGAGTCTATGACCAGAGACTATGACCAGAGTCTATGACCAGAGACTATGACCAGAGACTATGACCAGAGACTATGACCAGAGTCTATGACCAGAGACTATGACCAGAGACTATGACCAGAGACTATGACCAGAGACTATGACCAGAGACTTTGACCAGAGTCTATGACCAGAGTCTATGACCAGAGTCTATGACCAGAGTCTATGACCAGAGACTATGACCAGAGACTATGACCAGAGTCTATGACCAGAGTCTATGACCAGAGACTATGACCAGAGACTATGACCAGAGACTATGACCAGAGTCTATGACCAGAGTCTATGACCAGAGTCTATGACCAGAGTCTATGACCAGAGACTATGACCAGAGACTATGACCAGAGTCTATGACCAGAGTCTATGACCAGAGACTATGACCAGAGTCTATGACCAGAGTCTATGACCAGAGTCTTTGACCAGAGACTATGACCAGAGACTATGACCAGAGACTATGACCAGAGACTATGACCAGAGACTATGACCAGAGTCTATGACCAGAGTCTATGACCAGAGACTATGACCAGAGACTATGACCAGAGTCTATGACCAGAGTCTATGACCCGAGACTTTGACCAGAGACTATGACCAGAGACTATGACCAGAGACTTTGACCCGAGTCTATGACCAGAGACTTTGATCAGAGACTTTGACCAGAGACTATGACCAGAGACTTTGACCAGAGTCTATGACCAGAGTCTATGACCAGAGTCTTTGACCAGAGACTATGACCAGAGACTTTGACCAGAGACTATGACCAGAGACTATGACCAGAGTCTATGACCAGAGTCTATGACCAGAGTCTATGACCAGAGTCTATGACCAGAGTCTATGACCAGAGACTATGACCAGAGACTATGACCAGAGACTATGACCAGAGACTTTGACCAGAGACTTTGACCAGAGACTATGACCAGAGACTATGACCATAGACTATGACCATAGACTATGACCAGAGACGTTGACCAGAGACTTTGACCCGAGACTTTGACCCGAGACTTTGACCCGAGTCTATGACCAGAGACTTTGACCAGAGACTTTGACCCAAGTCTATGACCAGAGACTTTGACCCGAGTCTATGACCAGAGACTTTG
>NC_137114.1:53354843-53357343 GCF_949357685.1 Gobio gobio
GATGGCACTAGGCATGTGCCGGTATCAAATTTTCATGTTGCGATTAATTGCTGAAGCTTTTATCACGGTATACGGTATTATCACGATATTGAAAAAAGTTGTAAAAAAAGTGTTGTCATACTATAACAGGTTTAATAACTTTCTTATAACAAAAGAACCAAACATTTAAATACAATAAAGCAATACACACACATTTATAAAGTAAACAAATATTTAAAACAGATTAAAGTGCTAAAAAATTATAAAGAACAATAGGTAACACTTTACAATAAAGTCTCACCAGTTAATGCATTAACATCAACAAAGAGTGAATAACTAAATTTTTACAGTTATTATTCTTTGATAATGTTAGTTAAAAGCAACTGTTAGTTAATGTTAGCGCAGGTCCATTAAATAATACAGTTACAACTTTATTGTGTTATTAAATGATGAAATGTACATTTAACTACACTCTAAAAAATGCTGGGTTAAAAATAACCCTAGTTGGGTTGAAAATGGACTAACCCAGCATTTGGGTTAAATGTTTGCTTAAAACAACCCAATTGCTGGGTTAGTCCATTTTCAACCCAACTTGGGTTATTGTTAACCCAGCATTTTTTAGAGTGTAAGATTAATAAATGCTTTAGAAGTATTTTTCATTGTCAGTTTGTTAATGAATGAACTAATGTTAAATAATGGAGACTTATTAATGGAATGGAAATGGACTTTATTAAGACATTAAGTTATTAATGGACTTAATAATGGAAACGGCTGCATTTCTGCTGTTCAGCGCCCTCTGCTGTCAGAGAGTGAATGTGCGTCTCCTTCACTCGTTCCCCCATGTGCTCAGCTCATGCACGGTCTGTTTACATCAGTGCTCGTTCCTCTTTGACGTGTTGTTCATTTTAAACGGTTGATGGGTAAAGTATTCTTAATATTAGGGTTGGGTACCGAAATCCGGTTCCAATATGGCACCGGTACTTATATAACCGGTATGTACCGGACCGAATCAGAACGCAGATTTCGGTTCCTCATTTCGGTGCCAAAATTCAAACGTGCTTTCGCGCTTTGGCTGAGCCAGAGACAGACGCTCAGTGCTCGTCACATCACAACTCATGACAACTATTCAGTGTTTTCAACCACATCTCATGACAACTATTCAGTGTTTTCAACCACATCTCATGACAACTATTCAGTGTTTTCAACCACATCTCATGACAACTATTCAGTGTTTTCAACCACATCTCATGACAACTATTCAGTGTTTTCAACCACAACTCATGACAACTATTCAGTGTTTTCAACCACATCTCATGACAACTATTCAGTGTTTTCAACCACAACTCATGACAACTATTCAGTGTTTTCAACCACATCTCATGACAACTATTCAGTGTTTTCAACCACATCTCATGACAACTATTCAGTGTTTTCAACCACATCTCATGACAACTATTCAGTGTTTTCAACCACATCTCATGACAACTATTCAGTGTTTTCAACCACATCTCATGACAACTATTCAGTGTTTTCAACCACATCTCATGACAACTATTCAGTGTTTTCAACCACAACTCATGACAACTATTCAGTGTTTTCAACCACATCTCATGACAACTATTCAGTGTTTTCAACCACAACTCATGACAACTATTCAGTGTTTTCAACCACATCTCATGACAACTATTCAGTGTTTTCAACCACATCTCATGACAACTATTCAGTGTTTTCAACCACATCTCATGACAACTATTCAGTGTTTTCAACCACATCTCATGACAACTATTCAGTGTTTTCAACCACATCTCATGACAACTATTCAGTGTTTTCAACCACATCTCATGACAACTATTCAGTGTTTTCAACCACATCATGTTTATTTCAGGTTTCAGACATTTAAATGCTCATAAGTAGGCTACTAGCAAAAAACACACACTGATGTCTATGAAAGCGGCAATGACAATCCTTTCAGACGGTTATAATTTGACTAACGTTACATGTTTTACTCACATCAGATACATGCACATTATATAGTAACTATATAGTTTACTCTATTCTTCTTCCAGTTCACTGGTCACTTACTTTCATGTATTTCGTGAGACGAGAATGAACTCAAGTGTTGTAAATCCGACAGATCCGATTCTGAGGCGCAAACTAACATGGCGCCGCCCATTGCGCTTTATAGATCAACTAACACACATTCACTCACACATTTGAACATCAGATAGTTTGTGACACAGTTAAGAAGCTTGTGAATATTTTGAATAAAAAGAAAAAACGAAATAAACCCGATACAGCGGAGCTGTCAGTGCTATAGCGGCTGCTGTGTGTCATGTGAAAAACATGACGCATCGTCATGGAAACATTAAGGCGACGCGTTCTAAAATATTTAGCTGGAGAATATGATCATATTTCAAAATAAAGCTGAAGCTCGAAGCTGGTTAGTAGCATACCAAGAATACAGACTAGGCCTACTGCTGTTATTACTGTAACTGTTAGTTAGAGTTATATTAGGATTGTT
>NC_137114.1:53362343-53394843 GCF_949357685.1 Gobio gobio
GGTAACATTTCAAGTGGAAAACTTAGTAAATTTGTGTTCAGAATTTAGTTTTAAATTTAGTAAGTTTTCCAGTAAATTTAGTAAGTTTTCCAGTAAATTGAGTATGTTTTCCAGTAAATTCTACTAAGTTTTCCGGTGAAATTATGTGTTTTGTGTGCATGGTGCATGACAAATTTGGTAACATTTCAAGTGGAAAACTTAGTAAATTTGTGGTCAGAATTTAGTTTTAAATTTAGTAAGTTTTCCAGTAAATTTAGTAAGTATTCCCAGTAAATTTAGTAAGTTTTCCAGTATGTTTTCCAGTAAATTGTACTATGTTTTCCGGTGAATTTACGTGTTTTGTGTGCATAGTTCATGACAAATTTGGTGACATTTCAAGTGGAAAACTTAGTAAATTTGTGGTCAGAATTTTAGTTTTAAATTTAGTAAGTTTTCCAGTAAATTTAGTAAGTTTACAGTAAATTTTGTAAGTTTTCCAGTAAATTTTGTAAGTTTTACAGTACATTTAGTATGTTTTCCCAGTGAATTTAGTAAGTTTTCCAGTAAATTTAGTATGCTTTCCCAGTGAATTTAGTAAGTTTTCCAGTAAATTTTGTAAGTTTTCCAGTAAATTCAGGATGTTTTCCAGTAAATTTTGTATGTTTTCTAAGTGAATTTAGTAAGTTTTCTAGTAAATTTTGTAAGTTTTCCAGTAAATTTTGTACGTTTTCCAGTAAATTTAGGACGTTTTCCAGTAAATTCAGTATGTTTTCCAGTAAATTTAGTATGTTTTCCAGTAAATTTTACTAAGTTTTCCGGTGAATTTATGTGTTTTGTGTGCATGGTGCATGACAAATTTGGTAACATTTCAAGTGGAAAAATTGTGGTCAGAATTTAGTTTTAAATTTAGTAAGTTTTCCAGTAAATTTAGTATGTTTTCCCAGTGAATTTACGAAGTTTTCCAGTAAATTTAGTAAGTTTTCCCAGTGAATTGAGTAAGTTTTCCAGTAAATTTAGTATGTTTTCCCAGTGAATTTAGTAAGTTTTCCAGTAAATTTAGTAAGTTTTCCAGTAAATTTAGTAAGTTTTCCAGTGAATTTAGTAAGTTTTCCAATAAATTTAGTAAGTCTTCCAGTAAATTCAGGATGTTTTCCAGTAAATTTAGTATGTTTTCCCAGTGAATTTAGTAAGTTTTCCAGTAAATTTAGTACGTTTTCCAGTAAATTTAGTACGTTTACCAGTAAATTCAGTATGTTTTCCAGTAAATTTAGTATGTTTTCCTTTAAATTCAGGATGTTTTCCAGGAAATTTAGTATGTTTTCCAGTAAATTTTACTAAGTTTTCCGGTGAATTTACGTGTTTTGTGTGCATGGTGCATGACAAATTTGGTAACATTTCAAGTGGAAAACTGAGTAAATTTGTGGTCAGAATTTAGTTTTAAATTTAGTACGTTTTCCAGTAAATTTACATGTTTTGTGTGCATGGTTCATGCACATTTGAAGTGGAAAACCTTGTAAATTTGTGGTCAGAATTTAGTTTTAAATTTTTAAAAAAGTTTTCCAGTCAATTTGACCAAGTTTACCAGCATGACTAACATTTCAAGTTTTCCAGTAAATTTTGTATGTTTTCCAATCAATTCACATGTTTTGTGTGCATGGTGCATGACACTTGGGTAACATTTCATATAGAAAACTAACTAAATTTATGGTCAGATTTTAGTTTTCAATGTAGTAGGCTACGTTTGCCATAAATTTTGTAAGTTTTACAGTAAATGTAATGTTTTCCACTTGCAATGTTTCCCAAAGTGTCATGCACCAAAAACAATCACAATGTAATTTTTCATAAAAACACTAGCATAACGTATTTAAATACCATTTTACTTGTATATTTATTTGCTTGTTCATTCTATTCACGTTTTCTTCCTTATGGCGAATTTGCTGCGGTGTTGCCAGAAGTTTTTGTTCTTAATTTCACATGCAAATTAGCTATGCATTGCAAAAATCTGTAGCAAACCTTTTTATTCAAAATTTATTTGTTGTGCTGATGTTGCCAGGTAACATACTTCTTAGACCTAATTTATATTCATTTATATTTATTCACTTTTACTTAAGCTTTTATCTGAAGCTGTTTATTACAGTGCCAGCGGTATTCACAGTATATAATGGCAGCTTTATTAGAAAGCTAGATTAGGAAACAAGCCAGAGCAGAGGCGAAATGCAGAAAATTATTATTTTTTTAATTCTTTATTCATGAACCAAGCCGATTCGTAATCATAAATTCTTGTCCTATGCAGATTTGCTTTCATCCTGTTAGTGTAAATAAGTGATGCATTTCAGATAACACAACTGAAATATCAACAATTTAATCTCATGTTATGATTGTATACAGTATAAAATGTAATTTCATCCCTTAATATTGTTAATAGCGTATTGATTTCTCTGCAGAAAGTTTAATCTCCTTAGTGATATCCGAGATTGATTTTTCTTTCTGCTTCATTCGAGGCAAGCGTGGTTTTGGTTTGTCTTATTGCGGCAACAAAAAGACACATTTACTTTAGAAATAACTGGTGCTACAGTGAATGATTTCTGTACTAAAAATATGCCTTTAATTCTAAGAGCTAAAGGTGTTTGTGGTTTAGAGGATATTAAACTCATTTGTTTTAAAAGACCAAAATGAAAAAAATGCTGTTTCGCTGATGAACCTCTTCGTCTCTCTGACAGACTCACACCATCTTCTCTCTGCTGGGTCTGGATCACGCTTATGTCACCAGTATCGGACGACTTATTGGAGTTGTTTCGCTGAGAGAGGTGAGAGTTCAGCAGTCACACAAAAACACCATTTGTGACCCTGGAGCACAAAACCAGTCATGCGTCTCACGGTATATTTGTGGCAATAGCCTATGGGTCAAAATTATCCATTTTTCTTTTATGCCAAAAATGACTTGGATATCATGTTCCATGAAGATATTTTTGTAAATTTCCTACAAAAAAATTATTATTAGTAGTAATATGCGTTGATAAGGACTTAATTTGGACGACTTTAAAGGAGATTTTCTCAATATTTCTATTTTTATTTTGCAGCCTCAGATTCCAGATTTTCAAATAGTTCGGCCAAATATTGTCCTAACAAACCACACATCATTTATTCAGCTTTCATATGATGTATATCAATCTCAAGTAAATATATATATTTTAATATTTCCTTATAGCTAGGGTTGGGTATTGTTTGAATTTTACAGATTCCGATTCTTATCGATTCCTAATTTCGATATCATTCACATTTATTATTAGGCTATTATTGCAAAAACATCTAATTGTATCTGAATACCATGAACAAAAATCAACAGGCTAGCATCTTTTGCCTATGGTTTAAAAATACCATAGCAAAAAAAAAAGCCTAATATAAATTTCAAGCATTATTTAAGACAAGGAAACTCTTAACAAGAACAAATAAACATATTAGCAATTGCACAAATAATTGAACAAAGATAGGTTTGAAATAAACATTTTATTCAGGCAGGTACAGAAACTGTAATCAAATGTAAAATAACACTGCACTTTATTGATAAAATATAGACAAGCCTATACATTACAAATATAAGTTATTCTGTCTAGAACAGCAAGTGAATTTTTTCGCCTTTTGTTGTTTGATTAACGTTATCATAGAAATGGCATCAAGAAAATCTGCCGTCAACGACACAACCGACTGTGTTTACGAGAGTATTTTGACATTATTTTTACATTTTGTGTGTGTGTGCAGCGGTTAAAAATCACAATAAAATATGTGCACACAGTAACCGATAAGCGGAAACTAAATGCGCGTTTCTTACCAAATCACCGGTTCTGGGCAATTTGGAACCGGTTCTAAAATGGAACCGGTTCTCGATACCCATCCCTACTTATAACTGGTTTTGTGGTCCAGGTTCACATATGAGAGTTTGAGCTCAAAATATCTAAATAAACCTTTTTTAAACTCATTTATTTAACTAATTATTTTGTGTGCACGATTTACTTAAAACAAGGGAACGAATTTGTAAACTGTGCTGACGTATTGGTAAGTCATGGGAAGTCATGTTGCCACGATATAGGGGAGCGCGGGGCACAACCTAACGCGGGGTTAGTTGTAACGCGCATGTTTTAACCCTTTCCACACATGCCAGAATGACGAAACTTAGTGTATTTTCTAGTTGCCATATCAACATTATTTAGAGAAAAAATAGCTCCAAAATTAAAAAATCTCTGGAAGATATTACTGAACATTTATTTAACCATAGCAAAAGTAAATTTCTTACTTAAGTTTAAGTTTAGTTTTCATCTCTGTTTTTTGTGTTTATTTAAAATCAGACAAATCCGATATTATTTTAATCTTATATCTGTTATTTAACAGTTGTGATCGTTCTTTAGGGCTGATCTAACCAGCAGAAGACACAAGTCGCGATTTAAATCCCAGTTGCGCAGATGGGGTGTGTGTTAACACTGCGTTACAATGAGCCCCTATTAGAAATATGCCATTATATTCTATACTTTTATGAATTATTTTGAGAAACCATGAGAAAAGGGTGAATAATGACAGAGTTAATGTTCAGAAATGATTAATTATTATTAAGTTTTGAACTATGCTGTTTAGCTGTATTTAGCGATGTGTTTGTTGTCAAACTCAAAAATGCTTATATTTTTAATGATTAAAAAATGCCATTATTTTATTTTAAAAAGTTAATAATTGTATTTTGTTGACAAAATATTTTAGTTTGTCTTGTATATATATTTTTTAATTATATCAGGTGACATTTTAAGCTGTAATTTGGTCATGTTACAATGTACCCCACCTATGGGGCATGTTGTCACATTTCACTTCCATTGTTTTGGGGTAAATCGAGAAAAAAGTATACACTGTATTTAATGAAACACAACCACATAATTGTACTAGACATGTGTGCAATTAATGTGGGAAACAATAAATACTCTGAACCCCAAGTGGATTTACACAAACTGAGAAAGTCAAAAAGCGTTAGGTTGTGCCCCGCTCTCCCCTACGCAAGTACAACCCCAAATCAGAAAAAGTTGGGACAGTATGGAAAATGCAACAAAAAAAAAAAGAAGTGATTTCTAAATTTACTTTGACTTGTAGTTCATTGCAGAAAATATGAACACAAAATATTTCATGGTTTGTCTGGTCAACTTCATGTCATTTGTAAATATGCATCCTTTCCTGTCATTCAGACCTGCAACACATTTCAAAAAAAGTTGGGACAGGAGCAATTTAGGGCTAGTAATGAGGTAAAATGGTTAAATAATGATGTGATTTGAAACAGGTGATGTCAACAGGTGATTGTAATTATGATTTGGTACAAAAGCAGCATCCAAGAAAGGTCTAATCCTTTAGGAGCAAAGATGGGCCGAGGATCGCTAGTTTGCCAACAAATACGTGAGAAAATTATTGAAATGTTTAAAAACAATGTTCCTCAAAGAAAGATAGGAAAAGATTTGGATATTTCACATTCAACAGTGCATAACATAATTAAAAGATTCAAGGAATCTGGAGGAATTTCAGTGCGTAAAGGACAAGGGCGCAAGCCTAAGCTGAACAACCGTGATCTCCGATCCCTCAGGCGGCACTGCATCAAGAATCGTCATTCATCTAGAAGCGATATCACCACATGGGCTCAGGACTACTTTGGCAAACCTTTGTCAAGTACCACAATACGTAGTTACATCCACAAATGCCAGTTAAAACTGTACTGTGCCAAAAGGAAGCCCTATGTTAACAGTGTCCAGAAGCGCCGTCGACTTCTCTGGGCTCGGAGGCATCTGGGATGGACCATCACACAGTGGAAACGTGTACTGTGGTCAGATGAAGCAGTATTTCAGGTATTTTTTGGGAGGAATGGACGCCGTGTGCTCCGGACCAAAGAAGAAAAGGATCATCCAGACTGTTACCAGCAACAAGTCCAAAAGCCAGGGTCTGTCATGGTATGGGGTTGTGTCAGTGCCCTTGGCAAAGGTAACTTGCACTTCTGTGAAGGCACCATTAATGCTGAAAAGTACATAGAGATTTTGGAGCATAATATGCTGCCTTCAAGAAGACATCTTTTCCAGGGACGTCCATGCATATTTCAACAAGACAATGCAAAACCACATTCTGCACACATTACAAAGTCCTGGCTGTGGAGGAAGAGGGCTCGGGTACTTGACTGGCCTGCCTCAGTCCCGACCTGTCTCCAATAGAGAATGTGTGGAAGACCCCGAACTGTTGCCCACCTTAAGACTTGTTTGCAGGAAGAATGGGACAAAATTACACCTGAAACACTTCATCACTTGGTGTCTTCAGTCCCTAAACGTCTTTTAAGTGTTGTGAAAAGGAATGTCAACATTACAAAGTGGTAAATGCTTTACTGTCCCAACTTTTTTTGAAATGTGTTGCAGGTCTGAATGACAGGAAAGGATGCATATTTACAAATGACATGAAGTTGACCAGACAAAACATGAACTATTTTTTGTTCATATTGTCTGCAATGAACTACAAGTCAAAGTAAATTTAGAAATCACTTCTTTTTTTTTTATTTGCGTTTTCCATACTGTCCCAACTTTTTCTGATTTGGGGTTGTACATAAATAATAGTAAAATAATAACACTTCTCCGCTATAAACGTGTAACCCTTTTGAAGTGTTGTTAACCAGCCCTTGTTTGTGTCGCAGCTGCGTAAAGCCATCGAGGGCTCCATGACGGTGAAGGGCGTGAAGGTGCGCCCCCCGCTGGCCAGTTTCAGAGACAGCGGGACGAGCGGCACGAGCAGTGAGAGCGAAGCCACTGAACTGCACAAACTGTGGGACCGTCACACCACCATCACACTGCCCAGAGAACAACATCCAAACACCTCAGACTCCGACGACAAGTCCCAGTGACGGCACGCTCACCAGAGACGCTTCCAAAAACATCCTCCACTCGCTTTCAGGTCTTCCTGTCTTCCCTTCCTACACTAATGTCGGGGAATCAGGGACCGTCTGGACTTGTGTGTGTGTGCTTGTACAGTGTGTTTGTGTGCGAGACATGTTACCTTTCAGTCCCTTTTTAAACCCTTTACAATACGGTTTCATTTGTGAACATTAGTTAACGCATTAACTAACAACGAGCAATGTGTGTTCTTTAACCTTTGTTAATGTGAGTTAATAAAAATGCTCATTAACTAATGTTGGCATATGAAACCTGAAATATTGTAAAGTGCTACCAAAAAAAATGTGACGCACAAGATCTGCCTCATCTGACGCCGCTCTGGTTTGTCTGTGGGCATTAAATTGGTCTCTATATAAAGAGCGGATGTGAGCGGTGTAGGCGGAGCGCAGAGAGAAAAGAGTGATGGAGAGAATGAGACGGAGGGGGAGTGATTTCTTTTCACTTTATTCCTCTCCAAAAGGAGATTTAGTTGCTGTTTCAAGCCAAAGCGTTTGTATGTGATCTGGTCAGTGTCAGACGAACACAAAGACTCTCCAACGCAGCACAATCTGACGCTATTATATAAGAATGCGCACTTTTATCCGTTTCTGTACGGAAAAAGACACACTACTGTGCCTTTTGGGAAGATTTGGCACCCTTTATCTTTTGCATGTTTGCACTGAGGACGGTCGAAACACAACTATAACACTTGAACTGACGTGCAGTTTGCAGGTTTGTTGTGTGAGAACTATGCAGTAGCCACTAATTTTGGATATTTCTGTCCTCCCCATTGATCCAGGAGAGCGTGATGTTCTCTCTGATCGGTTTAGCACTTAAATCCGTCATTTGTGTTGCGTTAGATGAGATCTCTGTTTGTCTGGAGATGAAAAAGCCCGTCTCACATCTTCCACACGCCGGACTGTGACATCTCTCCGTCTCTTTCTTTCTCTCTGCTGTTGGAAGTTTAAGTTTTTAAAAAGAAAAAGTCTGACGACTGATGATGAATTTCACAAAACCTGTCAAGATCAGCTCATTTTTAGAACAAAATAATTGACCGTTAAGATTTTAGTTTTATTTTTTGCATTGTGAGATTTTCAGATTTCATGTTTTTTTGTAATTCTTGATGATGATTTTCATTTATATTCTCATTACCAACAAATAAGTATTTATACCTTATAGTTGCATTTGTCATTTTTTAATGTACTTTCTTTTTCTTTGGTTTTGTAATGAGAATTTAAATGAAAATCATCATTGATGGTAATAAAACATACAAAAACAACAAAGTACATCAGAATAATAATAATAATAACTCAATAACTTATTAAAAATAAGAACTTTTTCTTGAAATTACGAGTTTATATCTCAAAATTCAGACTATGAATAATAAATAGGCCTACACACTTTTGTGATGAGAATCATTTCATCATTGCAAATAATGAAATATACAAAGAATTTAAATGAAAATCAAAAAGTGCATCAAACAAAAACTACCTAATGGTCCTAAAAAAAATTTTTTTTTGCATTATGAGATTTTCAGTTTTCATGTTTTGTCCTCTAAATTATGTTTTTGTATTTTGTTGTTGTTGTTGTAATTCTCGATGATGATTTTCATTTATATTCTCATTACCAACAAATAAGTATTTATACACTATAGTTGCATTTGTCATTTTTTTATGTACTTTCTTTCTTTTTTTGTAATGAGAATTTAAATGAAAATCATCATTGATGGTAATAAAACATACAAAAACAACAAAGTACATCAGAATAATAATAATAACTCTGACCTTTTTCTTGTAATTACGAGTTTACATCTCAAAATTCAGACTATGAATAATAATTAGGCCTACACACTTTTGTGATGAGAATCATTTCATCATTGCAAATAATGAAATATACAAAAAAAGTACATATACGCAATTTTCTGTAATGAAAATTTAAATGAAAATCAAAAAGTGCATCAAAAGTAACTTAATGGTCCTAAAAATAAGATTTTTTTGCATTGTGAGATTTTCAGATTTCATGTTTTGTCCTCTCAATTATATTTTTGTATTTTTTTGTTGTTGTAATTCTCAATGATGATTTTCATTTATATTCTCATTGCCAACAAATAAGTATTTATACACTAGAGTTGCATTTGTCATTTTTTTAATGTACTTTCTTTCTTTTGTTTTCTTTTTTGTAATGAGAATTTAAATGAAAAGCATCATTGATGGTAATAAAACATACAAAAACAACAAAGTACATCAATATCATAATAATAATTCAGATTTTTTTTCTTGCAATTACGCATTTACATCTCAAAATTCACACTATAAATAATAATTAGGCCTACTCTTGTAATGAGAATCATTTCATCATTGCAAATAATGAAATATGCACAAAAGGAAATTTTTCCGTAAAGAGAATTTAAATGAAAATCAAAAAGTACTACTATGTTATATAAATACTTAAATATAATTTTTAATGCAAAAAATCTTAATGGTCCTTTATGCTTAAAGCCTTCATATACAATGCATTCTAAACGTATTTTAATGCATTAATTATGCCTTATAATGTATCGTTGTAAGCACAGTTATGCTTATTTATTCATTAAACACGCCTTTAGAACGCATAATGCATTAAAACACACGACAAACGACCAATTTCAGATCTGAAAATATTATGCATTTTAACTTTGGTTACAATTATTAATGTAAAGATATAATGCATTGTGACATGTTCTTGAGCGTTTTTGTGAGACCTAAATCATGCATTTCCACCAGCAATAGCCGAACAGAGCAAAAAGCGTGTTTTCTTCACTGTTGTAGATGTTTGTGTGTCTCTTTGCATTAGCTGATCGTTTTTAATTTGAAGCGAATTGAATATTTAACTGACAGATTTGACCAATAAGCTTTAATCTGTTCGCCGGTGGAGGAGAGGCTTATGTTTGTGTTGATTCATGTAGATTTTAATATATTTAAAATATCATGTTAACTTAAGTATTTTCTTCCTTTTGCCATTTATTTCTGTTATTTTGTCATTTTTGTTCCTGCTGTGTGACACAAAGCTGCAAAATTCAGACTCTTTTCAAGAACATGTAATGGTTCGACTGAACTTTGTGCAAA
This sequence comes from Gobio gobio, assembly GCF_949357685.1. Lineage (NCBI taxonomy): Eukaryota > Metazoa > Chordata > Actinopteri > Cypriniformes > Gobionidae > Gobio > Gobio gobio. The sequence goes on from NC_137114.1 coordinate 53,372,356, forward strand.
CGTGAGAGAGTTTCGTGCCAGTATCATCTCTGAAATTACTTTTATCTAGTACTGTCAGATACACTCCTTCTTTTCCCCCCCGAATGGACCAAAAGAGCAAATCATGATGGCTTGTGTTTTTATTTGATGCTTTTCATCTCATGTCGTGGGGGTCCATTTCATTTCATGTATTAGAATATGTTGTTCTGAGAATCATATTTATTAACAATCTTACATGTGATCAACAAAGTAGATCATCAGTGATTTTATTTTTGATATTATTGTCGTTATTTTCAGTAATTGGAAGATAATGTATTTGTGCAATAACATTTTGTGTCTTTGTTGTTCGTTAGTAACCAGAATTAATGACTTTGTGGGGAGATAACCATATTTTTCTAAAGAAAAAGAGCTGAGCTGTACGTCCGAATGATATTGATAAGTGTTTCCAAATGTTTTAACACTGTGAAAAATGATTTCTTGCTCGTGTTTTCCAGCACAAACATTCATAAATCAGGATACTTTTACTGGCGGAGAAGCAAAATGACTTCAAATATTAAGTCTTGTTCACTGAAATAAACTTCTAAAGTAATTTTTTCTTGTTTTAAGCACAAACTCGCTTCATTTTGATCCATTTCTTTTAGTAAACAAGCCTTAATATCTTAATATCTCCTGTAAAAGTGTCTTGATTTATGAATGTTTGGATGTTTGTGCTGGAAAACGAGGCAAAAACACAAACCACGCCGCTCATTTTTCACAGTGTCGAGCTCTAGAAACTCTGCGAGGGTCAAAAATGTTCCATTTCCACAAACAAACAACCAGTGTTAGTTCAAAACCTCTTGTTAGAAATCTCAACACTCACACTCCGTTTACAGTGTGAATCTTCAGATCCGGCCCGCTCTTCTGCTGTTTTTCACAGAAAACAAATCAAGCTCTGCAATAGGACAAAAAGTTTTTGTACATCAGGGATAAATAAAGAGATTTTAACATGAAAACATTCGGACTGGTGTGATTTTGACACGTTTCCCACTGTCTCTGTCTTGTTTTTCCAGGTAAACAACACGTGCTCTTGTTTGCTCTTGTAGTTTTGTATTTGGTCGCGTTCTTCGATCGTTTGATTGGCTGTCGCTCTAAGTAGGTTATAAAGTCCCTGAGTGAGTTTCATGTGAGAGACACATTCACACAGAGGAATATCCCATCTGTCATAAATGAGCAAAATCCCCAAATCATTAGGAACGTCTGCTTAAGTGAGAGACTGTCTTTAACCCATACACTGCAAAAAATTGTATTTATTTTTTTTGTTCATTTTACAGTACAAATATCTTAACATCTTAACAGACAAGATGCATTTCCATGAGAAACAAAATGACTTATCTATTTCTGTTTCATTGGTAGCGTAATACACTGTAAAAAAAAAAATCCTAATTTTACAAAAAATAACTACATTTTTTACAGTATTTTCTTGTAATATTAAATTATTTAAAACTATGTAAAATTACAAACAGTATCTGTAAATTAACAACTTGACCATTATTTTAAGGATTATATCATTAATGATAAATTACAGTAATTCTCATTTTTTTATACAGGAACATTACTGTAATATTTATACAGTATTTTTTCTGTTTTCATACATAACATACAAATTCATGTAAAAATATCTGTAAATTAACAACTTTATTTATTATTTGAAGGATTATATCATTGATGACAAATTACAGTAATTCTCATTTTTTTTATACAGGAACATTACTGTAATATTTATACAGTATTTTTTTCTGTTTTCATACATAACATACAAATTCATGTCCAAATATCTGTAAATTAACAACTTGACCATTATTTTAAGGATTATATCATTAATGACAAATTACAGTAATTCTCATTTTTTTATACAGGAACATTACTGTAATATTTATACAGAATTTTTTCTGTTTTCATACATAACATACAAATTCATGTAAAATTAACAACTTGACCATTATTTTAAGGATTATATCATTAATGACAAATTACAGTAATTCTCATTTTTTTATACAGGAACATTACTGTAATATTTATACAGTATTTTTTCTGTTTGCATACATAACATACAAATTCATGTAAAAATATCTGTAAATTAACAACTTTATTTATTATTTGAAGGATTATATCATTGATGACAAATTACAGTAATTCAAATTTTTTTTATACAGGAACATTACTGTAATATTTATACAGTATTTTTTTCTGTTTTCATACATAACATACAAATTCATGTACAAATATCTGTAAATTAACAACTTGACCATTATTTTAAGGATTATATCATTAATGAAAAAATACAGTAATTCTCATTTTTTTATACAGGAACATTACTGTAATATTTATACAGAATGTTTTCTGTTCCCTTTCGTTCAGTCACTACGACGTAACGTTAGTGACTAACGAATGGGGGTTTCGCTTAGAAGCCTATCAACTTCGAGTTTTGAGAAAACGCCCAATGGCGTGCCAATGCCATGGGCATGCGGAATTTGCATACGTAACTCCGCCTCACTGCGTGAGTATATAAGGAAGTACGAGGCAATATCGCATTATGTTCTGCTTTCGGAGCCAAGAGTACCTACCTCTTCACTCCTACAGCCTTCTGAGACTCTGTCAGCTTCTTCGAGACGAGCAGCTTTCCAGTCGGTGTTGGTGTGACGGCGCGTTCCAGTGATCGCATACTTCCTGCCTGCTGATCTGCGCAGTGGTCCGTTTGACAGCTGGTGTGTGTTTCCCTGGGCGCTTCGGCATCGACTGCGAGGCTTTCCTCTCACAAAAAGAGCTTGCGCGTGGCACGTCTTTTTCAAGACGGCTCGCCCGTGCACTTCCGGGTGCGATTGATTTTCCGCTGCTGTCTGTGGACGCATTCACTGCTCGAGCGTGTTTGGACTTCAGCACGTTCGGGCAGTGTTTGCGGATGTGTCACGTTTCCATTGCGGGGGCGTGACCATCGCGATGTCGCGGTCGAGACTCAATGATCTCCGTGAGGAGAGAGAGTCCCCTCTGCCACACCCCAATCTACCGTCCCCGAGTGAGATGGTACTTTGGCTGGTGGCCAGGGTGACCTGAGGGCGGTGCTGTGGTATTAAGAACCCCGACGTTCATTCCTCGGGCCACGCCCCCTTCTTATACATCGCTTCCGTGAGTGTTGGATTGAATCTACGGCCCGTCTCTGACGCCCCGTTCGTTCAGTTCACGCTCCGGATAGCAGTGAGATGTCGATCGCCGCATCCCAAGGTGGGCTGGAGTCCTTTGGGGATGACGATTAGGTTGTGCTCCGCCTCCGGGTGTGTTAGCACTGCCTGATCTGACCTAAAGTTGACAGCCATGTTATCTCGGGCAGCCGCGAGTCTCGCGCTGGTGTGGAACTCCACCCAGTCGCGGGTGCTCGTGGTTGCGCGATTGGTTTTTGGGGGCGGCACCCGACAGCTGTTGGGCCCCGCCCCCAATGCCTTTTGCTCCCGGGGTGCATGAGGAGATCACCCCCCCCCCCACTGTTGAACTCTCTGTTGCGCACTACGGTGTCCACAGAGGGCTTTGACGTGGTGTGGTGTGGCTGTCCTAAGCACCCCCCCCCAAAGCCTGTGGGCTCGTCTACTTCGGTGGCGTGGTCCCGCAGAGCTACGGGCAGGCCGCCGCCCCTTTGCACATGCACAAGGGTGGAGCCGACCCAGGGCTCTTCATTGAGCTGCGTGCCGCAACTGACCCCGCCCCCGGGCGGTGAAGGTGGCCACACGCTCCCTGGGTCGGGCGATGTCCACAGCTGTGGTCCGGGAGAACACCGGGCCTTACCTGGTGATATGGAGGACGTTGAGCGGGCCCGCCTCCTCAACTCACCCATATCCCAGGCTGGCCTCTTCGGCGGCGCGGCTGAGAACTGCGCCCAACAGTTCTCGGCCGCCCCAGAGCAGACTGAGGCTGTAACACGTACTGCCCCGGCGGCCAGCTGCTGCACCAGCCACCGGCCCAGTCGCCTCAGTCCGCTCGCCGCCGAGGGCGCCCTCCCTCTTCCCGCCCGGCCCCAGCAGCAGCCTTCACCTGGGCCGCGCCGTGGAGGTGGTTGAGGATGTCGCCCAGTCCGCTCCCCAGACTGGTTAAACGCCAGGATGGAGGTGGACAACTCAGAGATGGGTTCCAGTTCTTCCCAGGGGATGATAGCAGGGCCTCTCCTTCCCCCGGTGGAGGGCCGGGGGAAAATCCTTCCGCTGCTGGCCCCCGGGCTAGCAGCGCTTGGGAAGAACTCATGTTCCTGTCTCTGAGCACCCAGAGACCGGTGATGACAGTGCGCGCCACCCTCGGGTCTCGCCACTCGCATCCCTCTCTGTCGCCAGCCCCCTGGCAGAGCAGACCCCAGTGGAACGCGAGTCCTTCCCTGGTCTCCTCTGTCAGGGCGCAGCCGTTAACCGTGCTCCGACCCCGGGACGCCCAACAGCCTCCCTTGTCCGCGCCGGTAACGCTGCCTCGCTGCCCCACCCAGGGTACGTCTGTCGTCCGTATGACCCCGTTGGTGCAGTCTCTGGAAGCCTGGCTTCAGCTTCCGGGGCTGTCCCGCTGGGTTGCCCGGACCGTCAGGCTCGGCTACGCGATTCAGTTCGCGCAGGCTCCTCCCCGTTACTGGGGAGTCCGCTATACCGTGACCGGGGCCCATGCCCCCGTCATGCGTGCGGAGATTGCCACTCTACTGGCGAAGGGTGCGATCGAGCCTGTCCCTCCAGCCGAAATGAGGTCGGGGTTCTACAGCCCCTACTTCATTGTACCCAAGAAAACCGGTGGGTTACGGCCAATCCTGGACCTTCGCATCTTGAACCGATCCCTTCACCGGCTTCCGTTCAAGATGTTGACTGTGAAACGCCTTTTCGAATGCGTTCGTCCGTACGATTGGTTTGCAGCGATCGACCTGAAGGACGCCTACTTCCATGTCTCCATCCTTCCTCGACACAGACCGTTCCTACGGTTTGCTTTCGAGGGGCGGGCATACCAGTACGCGGTTCTCCCATTCGGGTTATCTCTGTCCCCTCGCGTCTTCACGAAGATCGCTGAGGCAGCCCTTGCGCCCCTTCGGCAGCACGGGGTCCGCATCCTGAACTACCTCGACGACTGGCTTATACTAGGCCACTCTCGAGAGCAGGTTTGCGGACACAGAGATCTGGTTCTCCACCACTTAGCCCGTCTGGGCCTTCGGGTCAACTGGGAGAAGAGCAAACTTTGCCCCGTGCAGAGGATCTCTTTTCTCGGTATGGAGATCGACTCGGTCGCCATGTACGCGCAGCTTTCGAGCGAGCGCGCGCAGTCTCTGCTGACTTGCCTCCGACAAATCGAGAGCAAGAGTGCGGTTCCACTGAAACTATTTCAGAGGCTCCTGGGGCATATGGCATCTGCAGCCGCGGTAACGCCGCTCGGATTGCTTCATATGAGACCGCTTCAGCACTGGCTTCGCGATCGAGTCCCGAGATGGGCATGGCAGTCTGGCACGCTCCGGGTCCAAGTGACTCGGGCCTGCTTACAGACGCTCACCCCGTGGTCGAACCTCAGTTTTCTACGGGCCGGTGTGCCCTTAGAACGAGTTTCCAGGCATGTTGTCGTATCGACGGATGCCTCTGCCACGGGCTGGGGTGCCATGTGCAATGGACAAGCAGCCGTGGGCTCCGTGACAGGACCCCAGCGCCTCCTGCATGTCTATTGCCTCGAGTTGCTGGCAGTACGGTTCGCCCTGCACCGCTTCCGAGCGCTGCTGAAGGGTCAACATGTGCTTGTCCGGACAGACAACACGGCCGTAGTAGCGTACATCAACCACCAGGGCGGTCTATGCTCCCGCCGTATGTCTCAACTCGCCCGCCATCTCATCCTATGGAGTCAGAAGCGCCTGAGGTCCCTTCGTGCTGTCCATATTCCGGGAGTCCTGAACCACGCAGCCGACGAGCTCTCGCGGTTTCAGCCTCTCCCGGGAGAATGGAGACTCCATCCCCGGACGGTTCAGCTGATTTGGGAACAGTTCGGCGACGCACAGGTAGATCTGTTTGCCTCCCACGACTCTTCCCACTGCTGCCTGTATTATTCCCTGACCGAGGGCACGCTCGGCACGGATGCACTGGCGCACAGCTGGCCGCGGGGCCTACGCAAATATGCGTTCCCCCCAGTGAGCCTACTCGCACAGCTCCTGTGCAAGATCAGGGAGGGCAAGGAGCAGGTCCTTTTGGTCGCCCCGTACTGGCACAGCCGGACCTGGTTCCCCGAACTCATACTCCTTGCGACAGCCCCTCCCTGGCCTATTCCTCTGAGACCGGACCTCCTTACTCAGAGACGGGGCACCCTTTGGCACCCGCGTCCCGACCTCTGGAGCCTCCACGTGTGGCTCCTAGACGGGACGCGGCAGATTTGAGTGGCCTACCACCTACGGTGGTCGCTACCATCACTTCCGCTAGGGCAGAGTCCACTCGGCATGCCTATGCGTTGAAGTGGAACCTCTTCGTCACCTGGTGCTCTTCCCGCCAAGAAGACCCCTGGAAATGCCCGATCAGGTCCGTGCTTGAGTTTCTCCAAGAGGGGCTGGAGCGAAGGCTGTCTCCCTCCACCCTCAAAGTATATGTGGCCGCAATATCTGCCCACCACGATCTCTTGGAGAACAAGAAGGTAAGTCAGCACGACCTGGTCATCAGGTTTCTGAGGGGAGCCAGGAGACTGAATCCTCCTCGCTCTCCTCTCGTACCCTCTTGGGACCTCGCAGTAGTGTTAACTGCTCTGCTGAGACCTCCCTTTGAGCCTTTGCGGTCGGTTGATATTAAGTTTCTGTCTATGAAGACGGCTCTGCTGACCGCATTGGCCTCAGTCAAGAGGCTCGGGGACCTGCAGGCATTTTCGGTTGACGAAGCGTGCCTGGAATTCGGGCCGGCTAACTCTCACATGATCCTGAGACCCCGGCTTGGATATGTGCCCAAGGTTCCCACCACTCCGTTTAAGGACCAGGTGGTGAACCTGCAAGCGCTGCCTTTGGAGGAGGCAGACCCAGCCTTGGCATTGCTCTGTCCAGTACGCGCCCTCCGCGCCTACGTAGACATGACGCAGTGTTTCAGGACCTCAGACCAGCTCTTTGTCTGTTATGGTGGAGAGCGGAAGGGAAGTGCTCTCTCAAAGCAAAGGCTGTCTCACTGGATAGTGGACACCATTGCTTTGGCTTACCAGCAGCAAGGCCGACCATGTCCCCTTGGTGTGAGGGCACACTTCCGGAGTGTGGCCTCCTCTTGGGCTCTAGCGCATGGCGCCTCGCTAGCAGACATCTGCAGAGCTGCAGGCTGGGCGACACCCAACACATTCGCCAGATTCTACAATCTCCGAGTGGAGCCAGTGTCCGACTATGTACTCGCCCCCCCGAGGGGCCGGTGATGGGCCAGGCTCAGGTGTCTTCGCTTGCTCGCCACTCCACTCCACGGACTGGATACGTGCGATATTTTCCTCAGGTGAGCTCCCCGAGAGCCCTGAGCTCCTCCAGCACTGTCGACGCCGACATCAGTTCAGTCTGCCCTTTCGAGCCCAGACCCTCATGTCCGGCCAGGTGCCCCATGTGCATGGTTCCCTCCGGCGACCCCCACATGTGTATTTCACCGTAAGTCTCCGCAGTGAGCGGGTTTCTTCCCTTGGCGTGTCCCCGCCACCCCTAGGGTTAAAAATCCACCTTCGGCTGGTACCCTAGAGATCTTCCATATGCAACCCTCAGCGGGTCATATGTGTCTCTTAAGTCCTCCCCACGGGTAGGCATTTTTGGCATTCCCTCACTGGGATATGCTTCCCAGTGTACCTTGGTATTCCTGTGTTAAGTGGGAGTCCTTCGTCCGTACTAGTCTTACGACAGGGTACTCACACTTACGCAGGGCGCTGGAAGACAGCTGAGTGGCGGGATTATATTGGGACCCCCATTCGTTAGTCACTAACGTTACGTCGTAGTGACTGAACGAAAGGGAACGTCTCGGTTACGGATGTAACCCTCGTTCCCTGAGGAGGGAACGGAGACGTAACGTCCCCTTGCCACATCAGCTGTGCTACCTGGAACGCAGGAGTTCAGTCTTGGCTCCTCAAGCAGGTAACATAATGCGATATTGCCTCGTACTTCCTTATATACTCACGCAGTGAGGCGGAGTTACGTATGCAAATTCCGCATGCCCATGGCATTGGCACGCCATTGGGCGTTTTCTCAAAACTCGAAGTTGATAGGCTTCTAAGCGAAACCCCCATTCGTTAGTCACTAACGTTACGTCTCCGTTCCCTCCTCAGGGAACGAGGGTTACATCCGTAACCGAGACGTTTTCATACATAACATACAAATTCATGTAAAATTACAGAAACAATCTGTAATTAAATATGTAGCTCATTATACTAAAGGTTTATGTCCATGCTAACAATTTAACATCATTCTGTCATTTTAAAGTAAATCTTAATAATTTTATATTTACACTGTAAAAATAAAATAGTAAGAAATGGTCAAATGACCTGACCTAAATCAGCTGATCACTTTTTACAGTGTAGCGTAGACAAAATGTCTGCAAAAAAATTTTCCACTTTAATTAAATTTATTTAATTACATAGTGTAAATAAAATGCATGTGTTTTATGTTTTGCATTATTTTGCTTGCAAATTGCTGTCTGTGGTAACACAGCATGTTAGACTAACTTAACTCGAACATTTCTTTTAAACTAATTCACAAGATCTGACCACCCATTGTTTTTTTATATTATATAAATTAATAGAGAGAGACCAGACGGAGTTATTTCCCAATCCCGAAATCACATCTTTCCCCTCTATATTCATCTTTATCATAATCTTCTACATGGAGAGATTTCAACTTTACTGGCATTAACTCTGAGCATTTAAAGCATGTACAGTATTGAAATATACAATACAGAAAATAGATAAATAAATACAAATATTGGAAATGGAAGAAAAAGGGACAGCGTAAAAACAAAACAATAAAGGAATAAATAAATCAAGATATACAATGAATTATTTGATGTGGCTGATTAACCTAAAACCTTGAGATGATTTATAGCTTCGCTTAATCATGTTAGAAAACGTGAATGAAAGGCCTAAATATGGATTTTCAATTCACAAACATACTGACTCGCGCTGGAATAAAACGTGTAGAAATCATCTTTATTCGGAAATTGTTTGCACATTTCACAAAATAATGACAAATAAACAGCAAGTAACACACAGGATAAAACATTACATTTTGAAGAAGAAAAATCTAAAATGGTATTTTCTTGTAAAACATTAGATTTTTTGTTTTCTTTTTCTCCAGTGCATGAATCTCAAGGTTTAGATTGTGTATTTTACAACTGTTACTCTGAAAACATCAAGGAAGAAACTCTCAAATGAACAAGCATCAAACTATTAATGCATAACATAACATTTAATTAAAACTAAATCCTTAAAATGATCCCATGATGGAACCCCTAAAGGTTCTGAATATGAAACCCTTTAAGATTCCTTACAGAACCTCCTCTCCTCTTCTCTTCTCTTCTCTTCTGAGAGTGATTAACTGAGGCTTCACACACATCCTCCTGACCTTGTGTTTTGACTTTGGCCGAGTTTGAGTCTGTACTCTACAACAGGCTTGGTTTGACTGTTGAGATCACAGAAGGTCAAAGTTCAAAGGTGAGTTTCAGGATGGAAGACAGGGATCCTGGATGCGTCCGAGGCTGATGAGCAACATCCTCTCAGCGGTCAGCTTACAGCTCACAGACAACGGGTCCATGTCTGCGGGCAGCACAGACTTATGGGTAAACTTGCCTGCGACACTCCCATCTGCTCCGATCTGAAAGACATGTCTGCCATCAGTACCATTTTAAAAATGTTTTTGAAGTTTCACCAAGGCTGCATTTTTAAAAATCAAAAATACAGTAATATTTTTAAATATCTGTTGTCTATGTGAATATATAGTAAAGTGTAATGTATTCCTGTGATCAAAGTCTTCAGTGTCACATGATCCTTCAGAAATTATTCAGATATGAGGATTTGATGCTCAACTAACATTTATGATTATCAATTTATAGACTTTTGTGGAAACTGCGATACTTTTGATTTTTCATGATTCTTTGATGAATAGCATGTTCAAAAGAACAGCATTTATTTGAAATAGAATCTTTTGTAACATTATAAACATCTTTACTGTCACTTTTGATCAATTAAATGCATTCTTGTTAAATAAAAGTATTATAACTATATGTAGGATGCAACGATAAACTAAAATATGCTTTTATGTCATTTCTATTGAAACTTGTATGGCATTTTAAAAAATATATTTGTAATCACAAAATGATACCGATGTAATGACGTTGTAATTTAGAACATTTAAAATATATTAACTTTAATACAGAGCTCCAGTTGTAATTATAATCGAGTACATGTGCTTTAGTGTGTTAGTCAACACATCAAAATAAGTGTACTTCTTTAAAGCATTAAAACGTAATGATTTAAAAATGTACTTTAAAAGACTTTTAATTTGAAATTATTACAAAGTTATGTTTTTAAAAGTCTACTTAAGTGCGAGAGTCATGAAAGTGTACTCTCTTTAAGTGCACTTAAGTGGTCTTTTATTTCATAAACAAATACACTTTTAAGATTTGAAGTACACTACATGTGCACATTAAGTGCACTTAATCACAAGGGCTGTGTATCATAGAGCTATATAATGTACACTGCACACTGTGAATATACTGCGTACTTCAGTATTCCTAAAATAGCCACTATATCCCATGAGATCACACACCTTCTCTGCATGAATAACCACGTGCTGATTATACGCCACCACAACCACTTCATGAGGCTCGAACCCGCTGACATCTGCAGACAAGAAGTAGCTGTTCCCCATCGCCCGGACCACGCCCACACCGGAGCCGCAAGCTGAAATAGAGACACTGATGAGAAATAAATATGAGCAGCAGCCTATATGCTGAGGCTCATTAAAAGAAGTCTCACATGGACATGATCCACGTGCAGCTTTACCTGACAGTGTGACAGTGTGCTGAAAAAAATTCATGAATGTGTACTAGCTTTAAGTGTGCTAAAAAAATTGTCATGAAAATGAATGCGCTTTAAGCGCTCTTATGTGTGCTAAGAAAGTGCACTTAGACACAGTCATGAAAGTACACTCGCTTTAAGTGCACTTAAGTTTGGTAAGAAAGTGAACAAAGAAACAGTCATGAAAGTGCACTTGCTTTAAGTGCACTTAAGTGTGCTAAGAAACAGTCATGAAAGTACACTCGCTTTAAGTGCACTTAAGTGTGGTAAGAAAGTGAACAAAGAAACAGTCATGAAAGTGCACTTGCTTTAAGTGCACTTAAGTGAAGTAAGAAAGTGTACTAAGAAACAGTCATGAAAGTGCACTTGCTTTAAGTGCACTTAAGATTGGTAAGAAAGTGCACTAAGAAACAATCATGAAAGTACACTCACTTTAAGTGCACTTAAGTGTGGTAAGAAAGTGCACTAAGAAACAGTCATAAAAGTGCACTTGCTTTAAGTGCACTTAAGAGTGGTAAGAAAGTGCACTAAGAAACAATCATGAAAGTACACTCGCTTTAAGTGCGCTTAAGTTTGGTAAGAAAGTGCACTAAGAAACAGTCATTAAAGTACATTCGCTTTAAGTGCACTTAAGTGTGGTAAGAAAGTGAACTAAGAAACAGTCATGAAAGGGCACTTCTTTAAGTGTGCTAAGAAACAGTCATGAAAGTACATTCGCTTTAAGTGCACTTAAGTGTGGTAAGAAAGTGAACTAAGAGACAGTCATGAAAGTGCACTTGCTTTAAGTGCACTTAAGTGAAGTAAAAAATGCACTAAGAAACAGTCATGAAAGTGCACCTGCTTTAAGTGCACTTGTGTGCTAAGAAACAGTCATGAAAGTGCACTTGCTTTAAGTGCACTTAAGTGAAGTAAGAAAGTGCACTAAGAAACAGTCATGAAAGTGCACTTGCTTTAAGTGCACTTAAGTGTGCTAAGAAACAATCATGAAAGTGCACTTGCTTTAAGTGCACTTAAGTGTGGTAAGAAAGTGAACTAAGAGACAGTCATGAAAGTGCACTTGCTTTAAGTGCACTTAAGTGAAGTAAAAAATGCACTAAGAAACAGTCATGAAAGTGCACCTGCTTTAAGTGCACTTGTGTGCTAAGAAACAGTCATGAAAGTGCACTTGCTTTAAGTGCACTTAAGTGAAGTAAGAAAGTGCACTAAGAAACAGTCATGAAAGTGCACTTGCTTTAAGTGCACTTAAGTGTGCTAAGAAACAATCATGAAAGTGCACTTGCTTTAAGTGCACTTAAGAGTGGTAAGAAAGTGCACTAAGAAACAATCATGAAAGTAAACTCACTTTAAGTGCACTTAAGTGTGGTAAGAAAGTTCACTAAGAAACAGTCATGAAAGTGCACTTGCTTTAATTGCACTTAAGTGTTCTAAGAAAGTGCACTAAGAAACAGTCATGAAAGTGCACTTGCTTTAAGTGCACTTAAGTGAAGTAAGAAAGTGCACTAAGAAACAGTCATGAAAGTGCACTTGCTTTAAGTGCATTTAAGTGTGGTAAGAAAGTGAACTAAGAAACAGTCATGAAAGTGCACTTGATTTAAGTGCACTTAAGTGAAGTAAGAAAGTGCACTAAGAAACAGTCATGAAAGTGCACTTGCTTTAAGTGCACTTAAGTGAAGTAAGAAAGTGCACTAAGAAACAGTCATGAAAGTGCACTTTCTTTAAGTGCACTTAAGTGTGCTAAGAAACAGTCATGAAAGTGCACTTGCTTTAAGTGCACTTAAGTGTGGTAAGAAAGTGAACTAAGAAACAGTCATGAAAGTGCACTCACTTTAAGTGCACTTAAGTGTGGTAAGAAAGTGCACTAAGAAACAGTCATGAAAGTGCACTTGCTTTAAGTGCACTTAAGTGTGCTAAGAAAGTGTACTAAGAAACAGTCAAGAAAGTACACTTACTTTAAGTGCACTTAAGTGTGGTAAGAAAGTGCACTAAGAAACAGTCAAGAAAGTGCACTTGCTTTAGGTGTACTTAAGGGTGGTAAGAAAGTGCACTAAGAAACAGTCATGAAAGTGCACTTGCTTTAAGTGCACTTAAGTGTCCTAAGAAAGTGTACTAAGAAACAGTCAAGAAAGTACACTCACTTTAAGTGCACTTAAGTGTGGTAAGAAAGTGCACTAAGAAACAGTCAAGAAAGTGCACTTGCTTTAGGTGTACTTAAGTGTGGTAAGAAAGTGCACTAAGAAACAGTCATGAAAGTGCACTTGCTTTAAGTGCACTTAAGTGTGCTAAGAAAGTGTACTAAGAAACAGTCAAGAAAGTACACTCACTTTAAGTACACTTAAGTGTGGTAAGAAAGTGCACTAAGAAACAGTCAAGAAAGTGCACTTGCTTTAGGTGTACTTAAGGGTGGTAAGAAAGTGCACTAAGAAACAGTCATGAAAATACACTCACTTTAAGTGTGGTAAGAAAGTGCACTAAGAAACAGTCAAGAAAGTGCACTTGCTTTAAGTGCACTAAAATAGCTTTTTACCTCATTAATACTATATTATTTGCACGTACAGTTTTTTTTATTATACTGTGAAAGTACATAAGAAGTTAGATTGAAATCCCACAAAAGTTTGCAAAAGTTTACTATGCGTTGCACTGTATTATGATTTACGGTTAAAGGAAATGTCTGTAAATGTCATAATGTCCTGGCAGAAAATGACCAGTCCCCTTTCCCAGTGTTTTCCTCTTACAGTGCAGAATATAATTGTGATTTGTCCTTTCTGACGTCTCTCTCTGCAGAGGTCTCCCAGCAGCTGTACATCAGTGTTTTACACTGTTTTTCTGGTTAGTTGGCGCTGATTAATGCTCTCTAGTGTGTTCTGTTACTCGCTCCACTCCAACCCCATTGGAAAGAACATTACATTGCTTTTTGTGATATTAAATAGCTTTTTTCCTTCATAAAAATATCCACACATAAAGCTGAATAAATCTTGGACCTATTGCCTGGTGAACTTCACATTAGGCATTGAAACGGTGTTCTCCTCACTTACCCTGTATGTCCTCTCCAAGGGTCCAGTCGCCCTGGTTTCCTCTTTGGGGTGTGTGGCACTGTTGGTCACCAGGGGATCCTCCAATAGAGTCTCGGTCACTTTGGTAACCTATAAAACACTGGTTACCCATAACATCCTCTCGATCACTGTAGTGACCTGTTAAACAGTTGATTACCTTGATAACCCCCAAAGGATTCACCCCACGATGACTCCTCCTGTGCATCCCCATGGCAGCTGCTGAAGGACTCGGGTTCGAACCCGTTGGTGATGGAGCTGATGGAGGTTTCTTCTCCAAACTGACGGTGAAGTCTCGGGTGCAGGGAGTCGGTGTTGAAGGACCTGACGGTGCTCGTGCTGTAGCGTGATGAGCGCTGGAACGACGAGGCTGAAGAAGCCATGAGCTCACGGACGGAGGACAGTAGCGGCGTCTCTGCAGTGAGCGGGTCTCATATGGAGAGCAGACGCAGTGCATTATGGGTCAGCTGGACACCCTAACCAGTCCATAAAAGGCCTTGGCTCTGGAATCCACTCCTGAAATAACGGTCAACGAGATAAGACATGGAAAACTTCTCAAAATGAGCGGGAGACAGTGTTGGCAGAGAGACCCGCAGAATCACACTGATCGAAAAACTGCAATAAATAAATAAAATAATAACACATTTTTAAAATTCATTTTTAACTTTTAAACAGTAAAAGTGTATTTATCAATTACCCAATTACGACAAAGTAAAGCAAGAAACTTGCACACCTGCAATGAAAAACAAGATCTGAACTTTAACACATATTTTACAGAGAGATTTTCAGATGTTCACTTGAGTGGACTGTATGTGTTTTTGGTTTTAACTGAAGAGATACTGTAGTAAACATAACACAGTGAGACAGTGTGTATTTAACAAACCAATGAATAACACTATTTAAAATCATGTAAAAACATGCATTACATAGATTACTTTTTTATGTAATGAGTAAAGTAACCCATTACAAGTAACTTGCATTACATAGATTACTTTTTTGATGTTATGAGTAAAGTAACCCATTACAAGTAACATACATTACATAGATTACTTTTTTGATGTTATGAGTAAAGTAACCCATTACAAGTAACATGCATTACATAGATTACTTTTTTGATGTTATGAGTAAAGTAACCCATTACAAGTAACGTGCATAACAGATTATAGATTACTTTTTTGATGTAATGAGTAAAGTAACACATTACAAGTAACATGCATTACATAGATTACTTTTTTGATGTTATGAGTAAAGTAACGCATTACAAGTAACTTGCATTACATAGATTACTTTTTAATGTTATGAGTAAAGTAACCCATTACAAGTAAATTGCATTACATAGATTACTTTTTAATGTTGTGAGTAAAGTAACCCATTACAAGTAACATGCATTACATAGATTACTTTTTTGATGTTATGAGTAAAGTAGCGCATTACAAGTAACATGCATTACATAGATTACTTTTTTGATGTTATGAGTAAAGTAGCGCATTACAAGTAACATGCATTACATAGATTACTTTTTAATGTTATGAGTAAAGTAACCCATTACAAGTAACATGCATTACATAGATTACTTTTTTGATGTTATGAGTAAAATAACGCATTACAAGTAACTTGCATTACATAGATTACTTTTTAATGTTATGAGTAAAGTAACCCATTACAAGTAAATTGCATTACATAGATTACTTTTTAATGTTGTGAGTAAAGTAACCCATTACAAGTAACATGCATTACATAGATTACTTTTTGATGTAATGAGTAAAGTAACACATTACAAGTAACTTGCATTACATAGATTACTTTTTAATGTTATGAGTAAAGTAACCGATTACAAGTAACTTGCATTACATAGATAACTTTTTAATGTTATGAGTAAAGTAACCGATTACAAGTAACTTGCATTACATAGATAACTTTTTAATGTTATGAGTAAAGTAACCGATTACAAGTAACTTGCATTACATAGATAACTTTTTAATGTTATGAGTAAAGTAACCGATTACAAGTAACTTGCATTAAATAGATAACTTTTTAATGTTATGAGTAAAGTAACCGATTACAAGTAACTTGCATTACATAGATTACTTTTTTGATGTAATGAGTAAAGTAACGCATTACAAGTAACATGCATTACATAGATTACTTTTTTGATGTATTGAGTAAAGTAATGCATTACAAGTAACATGCATTACATAGATTACTTTTTAATGTTGTGAGTAAAGTAACCGATTACAAGTAACTTGCATTACATAGATAACTTTTTAATGTTATGAGTAAAGTAACCGATTACAAGTAACTTGCATTACATAGATAACTTTTTAATGTTATGAGTAAAGTAACCGATTACAAGTAACTTGCATTACATAGATAACTTTTTAATGTTATGAGTAAAGTAACCGATTACAAGTAACTTGCATTACATAGATTACTTTTTTGATGTAATGAGTAAAGTAACGCATTACAAGTAACATGCATTACATAGATTACTTTTTTGATGTATTGAGTAAAGTAATGCATTACAAGTAACATGCATTACATAGATTACTTTTTTGATGTAATGAGTAAAGTAACGCATTACAAGTAACATGCATTACATAGATTACTTTTTTGATGTAATGAGTAAAGTAACCCATTACAAGTAACGTGCATTACATAGATTACTTTTTTGATGTAATGAGTAAAGTAGCGCATTACAAGTAACATGCATTACATAGATTACTTTTTTGATAATCTAGAGGGCTGAGATACTCAGCTTTTTTGACGTATGACGCAATACGTGATGACGTCATCGCGGCTAACAAAAACTAAGGATAAAAAGAGTATTTGTCTGCATCACATGTTTTGATCTGGACATCGGTGACATATTACAGTGTCATTTGGCCATGCTTGCTCACAGACATGTGAAAATGGTCTCATTTTGAAGAAAACAACCTAAGGAACGAGCTGATATAGCGTTTGTGGCTGTTAGCGCCATAACGCGTTAGTGATCCGAAATGGAATATGACTGTTTAGGAATATGTGTTTGCTTGTTCAAAGGAGTCATTTCCATCTTCGTGATTCTTTTGATAATAACGTTACTGTAAAGTGTATATTCGGTGAAATAACAGTGATATTCTTGAGGGTAAGAGCTTTCATTTGATATATGACTTGCCTATTTTTGGTGAGTTTGTGTGATATAAATATGAAATTTAATTGCAGGGGGGTCAAATTCAGACCTTATTATCTTTTTCTATGTAACATAAATGCAAAAGTGATTGGGTTATCAAGAAAGCTGAGGTTCTAATCTTTCAAACAATACCAGTTTTGTGCTGTACAACTTATAGATTTTTTCAAATGATTATGATGATGCAATATTGGACCCACGGGTGGGTCGGTGAGGGGGTGCAGAGCTGAAGTGGTCAATGTGTTTGCACATAGGAATCACATGCAAAATACGGCCCCTCTACTGTACTAAATTACTCAAATGTTATACCTTTACGCATGTTCCGAACAAAAAAGCAATTAATAAATCAGTTTCAGTAGTAGTGATGTTTTATACATTATTTTCAAGCAGTAAATATCCACAGCAACTTTAATCCATTTTATTTGGAACCCAAGAAAGATGCAAAAACAAACACTTTGATATTAAAATAAGCAGCAGTCCGATATTCATAAAGAAAGGCATACAGAAGAAAATGAAAGCGTAAGGTTCGACCTGTAATGTGTCTGTGCGCCCACACACACCTACACCTACATTTCATTATCAAGGGAATGAACAGTCTAATTAAACACTGACTGGCACTTCGCGTCCCCAGCGAGTGTCATTTCCAGAACGGAAACCTTCGGAGGGCCATGAACCGCTCTAATTAAGAGTGTAACAGCACAGAGACAAATGCATGTTTAACACACTCCGACCCCAAAATGAACACACACACACACAGAATGACTCGCTCGTGCATAATGACGTCCTGACTGCTGGTTTTGGACAGGAAGTCAATGTCTATTTATATACGCTTAAACACACACACAGGACTCAATTGTTGCTCTCATTTCAATGTCGCCTCTTGCCCCGGGAAAGTGATCAGAGAAGACACGTGATTGGATGGTCAAACGCAAATCACAATGGGAAGCATCCGGCCAATCAGAGCGTGGTGTGACCGAGACTTAAAGGGATAGTTCACCCAAAAACTGCCACGCTCAAGTTGTTCCAAACACTTGTGAATTTCTTTGTTCTGCTGAACACAGAGGAATATATTTGGAAGAGTATTTTTTAGTATATTTAGAGTATATTTGTATACTATACACCACATGGTAGTCAATGGCTGCCGAGATCTGCTTGGTTACAAACACTCTTCAACAGAAAAAAAAAAAATGTATACAGGTTTGGAACAACTTGAGCTTGACAAAATCATGAATTTAAATTTTTGGGTGAACTATCCCTTTAAGACGTTTTTTATAACGTTTAACCTTAAAAAAGAGCTAATCTTTGCCAAGAGAGAGAGAGAGAGAGAGAGAGAGAGAGAGAGAGAGAGAGAGAGAGAGAGAGAGAGAGAGAGAGAGGCAAGGACGTACACAAGGAGAGATATTGAGATGAAAGAGTTTGAAGGTGAAACGTTGAGGGGGAAAAAAGACAGAGTGAAGGATGAAATAGAAAAACAGTCAGACACTTGTTGTGTTTGAAATGGAGGGGATGATTCATAATCAGACTGTAAGAGCCTGTTGGCAAATGGAGCATCCATTGCGTTACATAACCGAGTTCTGCGATGCTATTGATCATCCCATCGGGTGGAAACAAAATCCCATAAAAGACAAGAGCAAAGTTCGCCACTACAATCACATAATGCTGTTCAAAATAGTTTTGAGTGCATTGCCCGCCCACTTTTTCATGATCCAGGTACAGCTACGAGGTGAATCATAACACTGCAAACTTTGATTGTAACTTTGAAAATCTGACAAAAACACAAAAGGTACAAGACCCTTTAGTGAGGGAAAGAACTACAATCCCATGAAGCATTTCCAACAACAGCATCGAGTTGACGACGGAGAAATATAAAACTATACATCTAAAAATATTGATTGTATATGTAAACAACATATTTTTAAGATTATTCCATCGCTTCATGGGTGGGCTAATTAAGCTATTTCTCTCTGATTGGTAGAATTTCCTGTACAGCATCATGGGTAATGTATTTAATGTATTAATGTATTTCATTTTCACCACTAATTCCACAGTTAAATATGATTATTTTAAAACCAGGTTGAAATAATGCAGGCTGACGGCTTCAACAGAAGCAAATACCACTGATTAGCCACCTCATAGCTCACAGTAAGGCTGTCTTTAAAGGTTTATAAATTGATTTTTGTTCAAAATCTATTTCCCTATGGAGAGTTTTTACTTCCGAAACCCGACTGTTGCACTCTATGGTGTACTACCCACCCTCATCAACGTGATAAACAACATTTCAAACACCTTATTTGTTTTCTTGCTAGATTAAAATGAAAAATAATATAAAAATGTATTCAAAATATTAATTTAAACTATAATACAAACACTTTATAGTAAGTTCCCATTAGTTAGTTAATGCATTAAAGGCACAATATGTAGTTTTCCACCACTAGAGGGCGCTTATTCAAAACAAAGGCGTAGCTTGATGACGCTTGATTTGGTGGAGCTTTTATTCTGGCAGGCGCTTCTGCTTCTTCCGCTCATGTGTGTGTGTGTGTGTGTGTGTGTGTGTGTGTGTAACGCAGCGTTGTTTTATCATATTACACACATTTGAGTGTGTTAAAGGGGTGATGAATTGAGAAATCAACTTTCCCTTGAGCTTTAGATATATAAAAGTTCATCGTGATATAAGAAAATCCTGTTAGTTTCAGAGCTGAAACTTCCTTGTTAGTCAGAGAAAAGCTTTTATTGACACCAGGCCCAACAAAATGTGCCATCTCTTGACGTCATCGTGTGCTGAAACGCTGCCTCAACAGATAAATATGTACGCCTGATTCTGTAGCCCCGCCCACCGACTCATGCCTGAGATGTCATAGAAGTTTCGACGCGGTTTAGCTCTATGTAGGCCTAAGAAATAAACATACCACATAAGCTATTATGAATGCATGGATGAACTTTATTTTTAATGAATATCCAGCTCATGTGGGGAAGACATTGCGCGGCTGTTACTTCATTTAACCACGGATTCGTTTTTAAACAAGAGACTGGATTTGCAGACAGGATGAGATTACAATGAAGCAACACACTAATGTGAGTAAAACATGTTTTTTTATATGTGATAGTATTGCATTGTTACAGATCGTATTGATTATGTGTATGTGTCTAACTGAACATATCTTAGCACGCTGTCACAGGCTGGAGAATCCTTTATTTGTGGTGTTGTTGGTTCATTGCGATTCGGGATCAGACTCGGACATGTTTATGGGCTCGCAAAGACCAACGGGATAAGTGTTTAAAATGTAAGCCCGGTCTGCCGACGGGTTCTCGTAAATAGTCAAATAACATTCCTTTCTTGATGTGCGTTCACTCTCTTGACTGGATATTTGAAGCGTGTGTGTGTGTGTACGGCTTGTGGTTATATTCATCGATCGGGTGGGCCAAGTAATACAAAAAATAACATTCCAATCAATCGCAAGTGGATGAGAGATGAATCATTGTGTTTGTTTGATAAAGACATTTTGCAAGCCCTGTGGGCGGCCGTTTCTCCACACGCTTTCAAAACAATTCCCACATGTACTGACCACAGGGGAGCTGAAGCTCATTAAATATGCAAATCTTAACCAATCCAAGCCGTGGGCGTTTACTTCCAAGTCTTCAGTGCGGCACGCCCATAAAAACAGAGCGTTTCTTGAGAGAGCCTCAAAACCAGGGCAGAAAAAAAGTCTATTACTTATTCATTATGATGTTTCTGTGTTCATAATGATCAGTTTCTGTCCTTCAATGATCCAAACAGTGTCTAATAAAACACATCAGATGTTAAAGCGGCTTTGGTGTTTCCATGGTTACTACAAAATAAATGGAAACCGGAGGGTAACGCGGGTATGATGTCATTGAGATGCGACGCACAGTCCGTGTCCTGGTTAAAATCGCTGATTTCTCTGGATTTAAACATTCTTGGAAACATTTGGGATACGTACACAAGTCAACTAAATATATTGTTCTAGTGGTTTTTGGATATTTTAATCAAAAAATCGTACATATTGCGCCTTTCAAATTGACATAATTACTAATCTTTGGGACTTTGTGGTCGTTTCATCTGACCTGCGGCCGTATGTCTTGGACACTCGGGTGAAGAGAGGGGCGGAGCTGTCAACTGATCACCACCTGGTGGTGAGTTGGATCCGATGGCGGGGGAGGAAGCTGGACAGACCCGGCAGACCCAAACGTACTGTGAGGGTCTGCTGGGAACGTTTGGCCGAGTCTCCTGTCAGAGAGATCTTCAACTCCTACCTCCGGCAGAACTTCGACCGGATCCCGAGGGAGGCTGGAGATATTGAGTCCGAATGGACCATGTTCTCCACCTCCATTGTCGCTGCGGCCGCTCGGAGCTGTGGCCGTAAGGTCTCCGGTGCCTGTCGAGGCGGCAATCCCCGAACCCGGTGGTGGACACCGGAAGTAAGGGATGCCGTCAAGCTGAAGAAGGAGTCCTATCGGGCCTGGTTGGCTTGTGGGACTCCTGAGGCAGCTGACATGTACCGGCAGGCTAAGCGGACTGCAGCCCGGGTGGTTGTGGAGGCAAAAACTCGGGCCTGGGAGGAGTTCGGTGAGGCCATGGAAAAGGACTATCGGCTGGCCTCGAAGAGATTCTGGCAAACCGTCCGGCGCCTCAGGAGGGGGAAGCAGTGCCCTACCAACGCTGTTTACAGTGGCGATGGGCGACTGTTGACCTCAACTGGGGATGTCGTTGGACGGTGGAAGGAATACTTCGAGGATCTCCTCAATCCCGCCATCACGCCTTCCATTGAGGAAGCAGAGGCTGGGGGCTCAGAGGAGGACTCGTCCATCACCCAAGCTGAAGTCACCGAGGTGGTCAAGAAACTCCTCGGTGGCAAGGCACCGGGGGTGGATGAGATCCGCCCTGAGTACCTCAAGTCTCTGGATGTTGTGGGGCTGTCTTGGCTGACACGCCTCTGCAGCATCGCGTGGCGGTCGGGGACAGTGCCTCTGGACTGGCAGACCGGGGTGGTGGTCCCTCTTTTTAAGAAGGGGGACCGGAGGGTGTGTTCCAACTACAGGGGGATCACACTTCTCAGCCTCCCCGGGAAAGTCTATGCCAGGGTACTGGAGAGGAGAATACGGCCGATAGTAGAACCTCGGATTCAGGAGGAACAGTCTGGTTTTCGTCCCGGTCGTGGAACACTGGACCAGCTCTATACCCTCTACAGGGTGCTGGAGGGTTCATGGGAGTTTGCCCAACCAGTCCACATGTGTTTTGTGGATTTG
>NC_137114.1:53399843-53437964 GCF_949357685.1 Gobio gobio
CTCATGTCGTTCGACACCCGTCAGACCTCCGTTCATCTTCAGAACACAAATGAAGATATTTTAGTGTAAATCTGATGACTCTGAAAGGCCTCCATTGGCTCAATGGCACGGTTCACTCTCAAGACCCTTAAAAGACACTAAAGACGTCGTTACAAAGTCCATCTCACTACAGTGGTTCTACAATAACTTTATGAATCGGCGAGAATAGTTTTTGTGCGCAAAAAACCCCTAAATAACGACTTATATAGTGATGATGATTTCAGAACACAGCCTCATGAAGCTTTGAAGCGTTATGAATCAGTGAGTCGAATCATGATTCGGATCGCGTGTCAAACTGCTGAAATTTGGCGATTCAAACTGCTGAATCGACTCACTGATTCATAACGCTTCGAAGCTTCATGAGGCCGTGTTTTGAAATCGTCATCACTATGTAAGTCGTTATTTAGGGTTTTTTTGCGCACAAAAACTATTGTCGCCGATTCATAAAGTTATTGTAGAACCACTGTAGTGAGATGGACTTTTTAACGACGTCTTTAGTGTCTTTTAAGGGTCTTGAGAGTGTAAAGTGCCATTGAGCCAATGGAGGCCTTTCAGAGCATCAGCTTTACACTAAAATATCTTCATTTGTGTCTGAAGATGAACGGAGGTCTGACGGGTGTCGAACGACATTAGGGTAAGTAATTAATGACAGAATTTTCATTTTTGGGTGAACTAACCCTTTAAGCCTGTTCACATGCTTGTCCTTTGGACAAGTAAATCTGTCATTCACTTGTCCGAGGAAAAAATTAGCTTGTCCGGAATTTTTTTTATTTTTTGTAAATATAATCTATTCTGAAGCAATATTCTCACCAGAGTTCAATCAGCTTTGACATATTTAAATATGCATATTTGTGATAATAAGACACTATAGGCTGTTACCAATGAAAAATGAAACATTACAACTGCATTAAATAATGTTATGAGATTATTTTAAATATTTTTGAATATACAAATAAGAAATGTTGGAAAGATGAAACTAAACCACCAGTAGGTGGCGGCAGGTGACCGTCTGAATGAGCGAGTCATTGAGTCGATTCAGTGAAACGTCTGATTCAATCAAGAATTAGGCGGTCGTTTACGAATAGGTCAATGAATCTTTGATTCAACCGATTCATTGAAAATGCTGAATCATTCAGTAACACACACTGATGCTGTGAGATGCGTTATGGTTCTGTTGTGATCTTAGTTTGGAACTATTTTCGCAGCTGAAATTGCATCTAAAATGTAAGTGACATTAAGTGAATTAATTGTTTATGGAACTGGCGTATGAAATCAGCGTAATTTTCAGTCGTGATGGTATTCAAGAAAACAACACTCTTGTTTGTGTGATGTTGCTTAACTGTATCATATGTTATAAATATAAAAACTCCACAATTTTTAACCGTGTATGTTAACAGAGTTTCTTTGTATGAGCGGCGCTCATTTCGTTTTTTTCCTCGAGAGGCTGCGCGAGCCTCAACAGCTCAACCTTGTTAACGTCAGTTCGTTTTATATTATTATCCACTATAGCTCTCCACTTACACTGAATGCAGAATCATTACTGCACTTTGGTGATTCCCTAGTTATTTTTTGTTTTGACGTTTTACTCAGGATACTTGTCCGTCAGGCAAGTGAAATAATTTTTCACTTGCCCCTTCAAAAAATCCACTTGTCCCGGACAAGCGTTAATGTCGAGCCCTGACTAACTGATGACGATATTTGGGTGAAGTAACCATAGATATACATAATAAAGGCTAGATGTCTCTAACGTCCTCACCGGCGGCCATCTTGTCACAGGCAAGCTTTCTGGCGGGCTCTGATGTAAGGCGAGTAATCTGAACACAAATACTCTTTTCTCGCTGAAATCTTGACGGATTTACAAACTACATCTCTGACGTTTATAACAAACCAAACCGTTTGAAAATCGGTAGGAAATTGAGCGAGTATTGGTTATTTAAAAAGTACGCGCACCATTAAAACACAATGTTACGAGTGAGTGAGCTGACTGGGACAAGATGGCCGCCAGGTGCGGACGTCGACCTCCATTGGCCAGCAGCGCGGTCAAGCCTTTATTATGTATATCTATAGGTCATCTGACCAATCAGAGCAGAGTAGACCAATCACAACAGACTGGGTCATCTCATAGATATACATAATAAAGGCTAGAAGTCTTACGGCGGAGTCTCTAACGTCATCACCGGCGGCCATCTTGTCACAGGCAAGCTTTCTGGCGGCCTCTGATTTAAGTGAGTGATCTGAACACAAATACTCATATCTCGCTGAAATCTTGACGGATTTACACATGGTTTGGTTTCTTACAAACGTTATTTGTATGCTTGAACAGATTATGAATAATTATTCATAAGTATGCAGTGTCATAACTACATCTCTGACGTTTATAACAAACCAAACCGTTTGAAAATCGGTAGTAAATTGAGCGAGTTATGGTTCTTTAAAAAGTACACGCACCATTAAAACACAATGTTACGAGTGAGCGAGCTGACTGTGACAAGATGGCCGCCAGGTGCGGACGTCGACCTCCATTGGCCAGCAGCGCGGTCAAGCCTTTATTATGTATATCTATAGGTCATCTGACCAATCAGAGTCAAGTCAAGTCAAGTCCAGCAGCGCGGACGAGACATCTAGCCTTTATTATGTATATCTATGGAAGTAACCCTTTAATTGGCACAGGAAACGTCTCAAACCGCGAACACAGTGTAAACCTGCAAAGTGTAGCTGTACAAAGAGACAAGCTGGATGTGGTACAACTTTATTCCCTTCACTGTCTGTCTCTCTGAGAGCAGCAGAACACATTAAACTTGCAGGAGAAATGAATGCTGGGATATCAAATAGCGCCAGAGAGAAAAAACTAAAGCGAGGGGGAGGAGGGGGAGATGTTTTCTGAATGAAAGTAGGGCACTGGGACAATAATGTCTGCGCGGCGTTTCTGCGTTTAGTTTGAGGGGGAGAGAAATTGGTCATCACCATTAGCCTTAATTTAAAAAACTAAACTCATGAATATTAATTAGATGCCATAACAATTCAATATAATCAGCACGTCCATTTACAATATTGAAGAGGTACTTTTTCTCACCTGGACTGGGCATGTTTTTGCTTTTGTTTATAACAAAAAAAGTGATATTTTTGTGCAACGGTAAGGACCTCTTCATACCAAAATGTAAATAATAAGCCCCATGCTGAGGTTAAAATGCAAATTCCCTCATGAACACTAGAGGGCGCAGCTCTGGATAATGGAGAAGAGGACGCAGGAGAAAAAAGTCTTACCAATAAAAACAAAAAATCTAGTAATTTTCATCATCAAAGGTCAGTAGCAAGACATTGGTAAATTAAATATAAAGGTAGATTATGCATAAAAATAGTTGTTTTATTTAAGGTTTAATTATTGGAGGTTTGCATAGTATTCTGATTTTGCATTTGACTGATTTTATTCATTTTGAGGAGTACAGAATCTTTATTGTGCAAGTGAGATAAATAAATGCTCACATTTAGTCTAGAACTACAATAACCATCATGTTCACACACACACACACACACACGCCTCTGCACTCAGATATTTTGTTGTAAATTTGAAAAGTAATGCGTTACTTTACTAGTTACCTGGAAAAAGTAATATTATTACGTAACTCAAGTTACTTGTAATGCGTTTCCCCCCAACACTGTTGAACACTGAGCCAGTCAGATTTTAGAGATGAACGTGTGTGTACCTGTGCTCTGTGTAACGGGCTCATTTGCAGGTAGAAAATCTTCATCGTAAGAATCATCGTTAGACTCGTCACCATCCACTGAAGACCAGGCACGAAGCTTCGCCTCCGCGATGGCAAACTGCTCCGCCACCCCTGATAAAAACACATACAATTCATGAAATTACATCATATTTAAGGTGGAATATGTCAACAAATCATGGCAGAGGCCGTGGAGACAGGATGATAGATTCTTCTTATTGGCTGCCGCATTTGATTGACAGGTCGTTTGAAGTGGAACACTGCCTAGATTTGAAATTGTTAATATGACATAATAATAGTGTCCTGAGTGAGACAGGAAGTGACAGGGAGCTCATATCACACACAGCTCTGTCCAGACATGCTCATGTGTGTGTGGTGATTGGATTATAGAGCTAATTAAAGCTCTCGCTGTGTCTCTGGTTTAATTGACAAGACTATATTTTAATCTCTTGCAGCATATCAGCGTACAATGAGAAACTGCAAAATATAGGATGATAAAGTAAAATAACAACAGTGCAAGCAGAGATATGAAATTAAAATATTAATTAAAAAGAAAAATAATTAATCTCAGGTGCAAAATATAATGAAGGAATAATCATTAAAATCTCAATAGGCATAAAAAATCGGAATATGTGCAAAGTAAAATAAATACAGTTCAATAAAAGCGAAATATAATGAAGCAAAATAACAATTATAATCTCAATAGGCACAAAATAAAAGTGCAAAATAAAAAAAAAGCTAAATATAATGAAGCAAAATAATAATTAAAATCTCAATAGGCATAAACTAAAATCTCAATATGTGCCAAATAAAATAAAATAAAGTTCAATAAAAGTGGAATGAAATAAAGCAAAATAACAATTATAATCTCAAAAATAACATAAAAATATAATAAAGCAAAATAGCAATAAAAATCTCAATAGGCACAAAATAAAATAAAAGCAAAATAATTAATTTTATTAAGTGCAAAATAATTAAAATCTTAATATGCGCAAAATAAAATAAAGTTCAATAAATGTGAAATAAAATAAAGCAAAATAACAATTATAATTTCAATAGGCACAAAATAAAAGAGCAAAATAATTAATTTTATTAGGTGCAAAATAACTAAAATCTCAATATGCGCCAAATAAAATAAAATAAAGTTCAATAAAAGTTAAATGAAATAAAGCAAAATAACAATTATAATCTCAAAAATAACATTAAAATATAATAAAGCAAAATAGCAATAACAATCTCAATAGGCGCAAAATAAAATAAAAATAATACATTTTATTAGGTGCAAAATAATACAAATCTTAATATGCGCAAAATAAAATAAAGTTCAACAAATGTGAAATAAAAAAAAATAAAAATCTCAATAGGCACAAAATAAAAAAGCAAAATAATTAAAATCTCAATAAAATAAAATAAAGTTCATTAAAAGTGACATAAAATAAAGCAAAACAACAATTACAATCTCAATGGCGCAGAGTGCCAGCAAAAATGCACAAGCAAAAAAAGAAAAGAAAGAATAACCCAGTCGACGAGCATTAAACCAGCACTAACAAGCATGAACCAGTATGGAAATTAACAATTAATGATGTAACAAAAAAGGAAATAAACTCAATTTCTACGGCACTGCAAAAATAATCAGAGTTTTAAAACCCTTCCCCCGTCTGTCATTGGTCAGTCAAACAGATGGCCCCGCCCCTAATGACATCGGTTGGGTCAGAGATCGACATGTTGGGCTTCTGAAACAAACAGATCAATGTTCTGAATATAGTTTGAGTCTCTCTCTCTCTCTCTCTCTCTCTCTCTCTCTCTCTCTCTCTCTCACATCTTTGCTTGTGTTAATTCAGAGATTCATCCTTCCATTCATCTTTCACCCTTTGCGGAGGCTTCGTCAGCAAACACACACACAGCAAGTTTTGTTGAGGTTTGGCAATTTTCCTAGAGTTCAATTTCACCCACCGCGTCACTGTGTGTGTGTGTATGTGTGTGTGTGTGTGTGTGTGTTTCTGCAGTGGACGTACAGTAAATGCACAAACACACACGCTGACAAGGACATATACACACACACACTCACACACGCACAAACAAAATGACACAAATACTTAGTCACTTTATGAAAAGGGAAATCCTACGACACTGACTGACACACACACACACACACACACACACACACACACACAGCGAGAGAGAGAGAAAGACAGAGAGAGAGCTGTGAATGAATTCCTCTCAGGTTCGCTCATAAATCGTCCTGCCGTTCCTGAGAAAAAAGCTTTGTCACACCAGAGAGCAACAAAGTAACCTTCAGAGAGACGAGCGGAGGAAAGACAGAATGACAGACGGGCTCCTGTCTAACCTCTTCCTCATCCTGGGAAAGTTGGGATGGGAATTGTGAGGAAGTAATGAATTGTTAAGGAAGCAGAATTAAGCACACTTAAACTGATAACTCGATTTGCTCGTGTGATGACTTCATTAGCTTGTTAACGGTCGCTATCCCAGTAGCAGGACACTTGGCTCGCTTTATTTATTGCTTCCCCCCCACTGTGTCTTCTTTATAAAGAGACCGAAGAGATCAAGAGTGATTTCTCCATTAATCACACTGGGTTGGGCGGTTTGAATGCAACAGAACGAGCGTTTATAGCGTCATGTGACTTCGGTGGTGTTCAGTCTCTCTCCTCTCATCATGTACATGCATGCATTTGCCAGATGTTTTCATTAAATGCAATGGATTTGATCAGTTCATGCATTCCCTGGGAAATCAAACCCATGACCTTGGAGTAACTAATGACGTGCTGTACTGTTAAAAAAAAAACATAAAAAAATTCTGAGAAAATAAAGTCACGATTCTGAGAAAATAAAGTCGTGATTCTGAGAAAATAAAGTCGTGATTCTGAGAAAATAAAGTCCCGATTCTGAGAAAATAAAGTCCCGATTCTGAGAAAATAAAGTCACAATTCTGAGAAAATAAAGTCACGATTCTGAGAAAATAAAGTCTAGATTCTGAGAAAATAAAGTCACAATTCTGAGAAAATAGTCACAATTCTGAGAAAATAGTCACAATTCTGAGAAAATAAAGTCTCGATTCTGAGAAAATAAAGTCACGATTCTGAGAAAATAAAGTCACGATTCTGAGAAAATGAAGTCTCGATTCTGAGAAAATAAAGTCACGATTCTGAGAAAATAAAGTCTCGATTCTGAGAAAATAAAGTCACAATTCTGAGAAAATAAAGTCACAATTCTGAGAAAATAAAGTCACGATTCTGAGAAAATAAAGTCACGATTCTGAGAAAATAAAGTCACGATTCTGAGAAAATAAAGTCGTGATTCTGAGAAAATAAAATCGTGATTCTGAGAAAATAAAGTTGTCATTCTGAGAAAATAAAGTCACAATTCTGAGAAAATAAAGTCGTGATTCTGAGAAAATAAAGTCACAATTCTGAGAAAATAAAGTCACAATTCTGAGAAAATAAAGTCACGATTCTGAGAAAATAAAGTCACGATTCTGAGAAAATAAAGTCACGATTCTGAGAAAATAAAGTCACGATTCTGAGAAAATAAAGTCACGATTCTGAGAAAATAAAGTCGTGATTCTGAGAAAATAAAGTCACAATTGTGAGAAAATAAAGTCACAATTCTGAGAAAATAAAGTCACGATTCTGAGAAAATAAAGTCACAATTCTGAGAAAATAAAGTCACAATTCTGAGAAAATAAAGTCACGATTCTGAGAAAATAAAGTCACGATTCTGAGAAAATAAAGTCACGATTCTGAGAAAATAAAGTCTCGATTCTGAGAAAATAAAGTCGTGATTCTGAGAAAATAAAGTCCCGATTCTGAGAAAATAAAGTCCCGATTCTGAGAAAATAAAGTCACGATTCTGAGAAAATAAAGTCTCGATTCTGAGAAAAAGTCTCAATTCTGAGAAAATAAAGTCTCGATTCTGAGAAAATAAAGTCACGATTCTGAGAAAATAAAGTCTCGATTCTGAGAAAATAAAGTCACAATTCTGAGAAAATAAAGTCACAATTCTGAGAAAAAGTTTTGATTCTGAGAAAATAAAGTCTCAATTCTGAGAAAATAAAGTCTCGATTCTGAGAAAATAAAGTCGTGATTCTGAGAAAATAAAAGTCTTGATTCAGAGAAAATAAAGTCCCGATTCTGAGAAAATAAAAGTCTCGATTCTGAGAAAATAAAGTCTCGATTCTGAGAAAATAAAGTCCCGATTCTGAGAAAATAAAAGTCTCGATTCAGAGAAAATAAAAGTCACAATTCTGAGAAAATAAAGTCACAATTCTGAGAAAATAAAGTCACAATTCTGAGAAAATAAAGTCTAGATTCTGAGAAAATAAAGTCACGATTCTGAGAAAATAAAGTCTAGATTCTGAGAAAATAAAGTCACAATTCTGAGAAAATAAAGTCACGATTCTGAGAAAATAAAGTCACAATTCTGAGAAAATAAAGTAGTGATTCTGAGAAAATAAAGTCACGATTCTGAGAAAATAAAGTCACGATTCTGAGAAAATAAAGTCTAGATTCTGAGAAAATAAAGTCGTGATTTCTGAGAAAGTCTCGATTCTGAGAAAATAAAGTCTCGATTCTGAGAAAATAAAGTCTCGATTCTGAGAAAATAAAGTCACAATTCTGAGAAAATAAAGTCTAGATTCTGAGAAAATAAAGTCACGATTCTGAGAAAATAAAGTCTAGATTCTGAGAAAATAAAGTCACGATTCTGAGAAAATAAAGTCACAATTCTGAGAAAATAAAGTCTCGATTCTGAGAAAATAAAGTCACAATTCTGAGAAAATAAAGTAGTGATTCTGAGAAAATAAAGTCACGATTCTGAGAAAATAAAGTCACGATTCTGAGAAAATAAAGTCTAGATTCTGAGAAAATAAAGTCGTGATTTCTGAGAAAGTCTCGATTCTGAGAAAATAAAGTCTCGATTCTGAGAAAATAAAGTCTCGATTCTGAGAAAATAAAGTCACAATTCTAAGAAAATAAAGTCCCGATTCTGAGAAAATAAAGTCACGATTCTGAGAAAATAAAGTCTAGATTCAGAGAAAATAAAGTCACAATTCTGAGAAAATAAAGTCTCGATTCAGAGAAAATAAAGTCTCAATTCTGAAAAAATAAAGTCTCGATTCTGAGAAAATAAAGTCGTGATTCTGAGAAAATAAAGTCTCGATTGTGAGAAAATAAAGTCACAATTCTGAGAAAATAAAGTCTCGATTCAGAGAAAATAAAGTCACAATTCTGAGAAAATAAAGTCTCGATTCAGAGAAAATAAAGTCTCAATTCTGAAAAAATAAAGTCTCGATTCTGAGAAAATAAAGTCGTGATTCTGAGAAAATAAAGTCTCGATTGTGAGAAAATAAAGTCACGATTCTGAGAAAATAAAGTCTCGATTCTGAGAAAAAGTCTCAATTCTGAGAAAATAAAGTCACGATTCTGAGAAAATAAAGTCTCGATTCTGAGAAAATAAAGTCACGATTCTGAGAAAATAAAGTCTCGATTCTGAGAAAATAAAGTCACAATTCTGAGAAAATAAAGTCTCGATTCTGAGAAAAAGTCTCAATTCTGAGAAAATAAAGTCCCGATTCTGAGAAAATAAAGTCCCGATTCTGAGAAAAAAAAGTCACGATTCTGAGAAAATAAAGTCTCGATTCTGAGAAAATAAAGTCCCGATTCTGAGAAAATAAAGTCTCGATTCTGAGAAAATAAAGTCTCGATTCTGAGAAAAAGTCTCAATTCTGAGAAAATAAAGTCCCGATTCTGAGAAAATAAAGTCCCGATTCTGAGAAAATAAAGTCTTGATTCTGAGAAAATAAAGTCTCGATTCTGAGAAAAAGTCTCAATTCTGAGAAAATAAAGTCTCGATTCTGAGAAAATAAAGTCACAATTCTGAGAAAATAAAGTCTAGATTCTGAGAAAATAAAGTCTCGATTCTGAGAAAATAAAGTCTAGATTCTGAGAAAATAAAGTCTCGATTCTGAGAAAATAAAGTCACAATTCTGAGAAAATAAAGTCTCGATTCTGAGAAAATAAAGTCACGATTCTGAGAAAATAAAGTCTCGATTCTGAGAAAATAAAGTCACAATTCTGAGAAAATAAAGTCACAATTCTGAGAAAAAGTTTTGATTCTGAGAAAATAAAGTCTCAATTCTGAGAAAATAAAGTCTCGATTCTGAGAAAATAAAGTCGTGATTCTGAGAAAATAAAAGTCTCGATTCAGAGAAAATAAAGTCCCGATTCTGAGAAAATAAAGTCACGATTCTGAGAAAATAAAAGTCTCGATTCTGAGAAAATAAAGTCACGATTCTGAGAAAATAAAAGTCTCGATTCAGAGAAAATAAAGTCCCGATTCTGAGAAAATAAAAGTCTCGATTCTGAGAAAATAAAGTCTCGATTCTGAGAAAATAAAGTCCCGATTCTGAGAAAATAAAAGTCTCGATTCAGAGAAAATAAAAGTCTCGATTCAGAGAAAATAAAGTCTCAATTCTGAGAAAATAAAGTCTCGATTCTGAGAAAATAAAGTCTCGATTCTGAGAAAATAAAGTCTCGATTCTGAGAAAAAGTCTCAATTCTGAGAAAATAAAGTCCCGATTCTGAGAAAATAAAGTCCCGATTCTGAGAAAATAAAGTCTTGATTCTGAGAAAATAAAGTCTCGATTCTGAGAAAAAGTCTCAATTCTGAGAAAATAAAGTCTCGATTCTGAGAAAATAAAGTCACAATTCTGAGAAAATAAAGTCTAGATTCTGAGAAAATAAAGTCTCGATTCTGAGAAAATAAAGTCTCGATTCTGAGAAAATAAAGTCTAGATTCTGAGAAAATAAAGTCACAATTCTGAGAAAATAAAGTCTAGATTCTGAGAAAATAAAGTCTCGATTCTGAGAAAATAAAGTCACAATTCTGAGAAAATAAAGTCTCGATTCTGAGAAAATAAAGTCACGTTTCTGAGAAAATAAAGTCTCGATTCTGAGAAAATAAAGTCACAATTCTGAGAAAATAAAGTCACAATTCTGAGAAAATAAAGTCACAATTCTGAGAAAAAGTTTTGATTCTGAGAAAATAAAGTCTCAATTCTGAGAAAATAAAGTCTCGATTCTGAGAAAATAAAGTCGTGATTCTGAGAAAATAAAAGTCTCGATTCAGAGAAAATAAAGTCCCGATTCTGAGAAAATAAAAGTCTCGATTCTGAGAAAATAAAGTCTCGATTCTGAGAAAATAAAGTCCCGATTCTGAGAAAATAAAAGTCTCGATTCAGAGAAAATAAAAGTCTCGATTCAGAGAAAATAAAGTCTCAATTCTGAGAAAATAAAGTCTCGATTCTGAGAAAATAAAGTCCCGATTCTGAGAAAATAAAGTCTCGATTCAGAGAAAATAAAGTCCCGATTCTGAGAAAATAAAGTCATGATTCTGAGAAAATAAAGTCTCGATTCTGAGAAAATAAAGTCACAATTCTGAAAAAATAAAGTTGAGATTTTACATATGATATTGCTTGTTTCTGCTTCTTCTTCGCATGTGTTTTGACCAGGAGATTCTGTACTCTTTCAGAAGATGTGTAATAGCGCCTGCTACAGTATAACAATGAAACATGGAAGGCTGGAAATTTCCATCAATGATGGGGAAAGAGTTAATATGTGGCCTTGTTAGGAGATGATCAATTATGGTGATGTGTAACGTTTATACCGTGACGTGCCTAAAACAGTGGATCTGATTAAATAAGGACTGGTTGTGTGGAGGTCACTGACCGGCAGCGAATCGCGCCTCCTGCTCGCCCTCGGACAGGTGAGAGTATGACGTGAGGTGGGACTCCAGGGCGCTGGGCGTGTCGGTGGGTTTACACCAGCCCTTCCACTCGATCAGGTGGGCCACGCGCCCCTGAGCCATCGCCGTGGGCTTCGTCACATGATCTTTGACCACCTGCGAGATACCTGCACACAGACGCAGGGGTCAGCGACCCCAATGCTGCATAATACATGAGGACTAATCCAGGTGTCATGGTGTCAGTCAGTAACACACAAAGGACTCGTCACGTGCAATGAAAAGCACGTGTGTGTGTTTACCGTGAAGATCTCTTGTATCTAAAGTGTGTGTGTGTGTGTGTGAGAGAGTCAGGTTTGGTGATCTTTGTGGAGACCAATTGACCTACATTATGAGAACAATACAGCATCTCAATGTGTCCGAATTGAGACGCTTCATTATCAAATCTATTGTTATTTTCTATTATTGCTGTAACCTTTGTTACACTCCCATTAATCAGCATTAAATTACTGTTAACTATTGACAAGGTGCAACGCCTACAACAGCAGCTTAAATGAACTAAACAGTAATGTTAACCAATATTCAAATACCTGTTTAGTTTGTTTTAAGCAGCTGTTGTAGGTGATGCATCTTGCTAAAATCATGTTAATAGTTTACGTAGGAATTTAATGCTGGTTAATGTTAACCAATAGGGTCATTCTGTGTCAAATCAACCAAATTTCTGAAACTTCCCCGGCTCAAATCTTTGATTTTGTTCATATTTTTTCATACATAAATAGTGATGAAAGCCAAAATATTAAATGTCACAGATGTATATTGACGGAGTTATCCACTGTTTTGTAGAGAGAGGGGTCAAAATGTCAATTTTCACCTGAGATTTGGAGCCAAATTAGAGGGGTGTAAAAATGACTTTAGAAACATGGCAGCTTCATTATTTTAGTTTCACACAGAGATTGGTAGATCTATAAGTGAAATCTGTTGACTTTATCAATCTGTCTTGCATTATATGCCAATGGTGACTGCTCAAAAATGGGAAAAAAGCACTTCTTGTGTTGTTTGCCCCAAGTTTGCAGGCCTGTAACTCAAGGAGTATTAAAGATATCTTAATATCCTTTTAGATTCTGGTTCTGAACAAACTTTTCTTTTGGTATCTCCATTTTAAATGCCCCCGATGGTTCAATTCCAGAGATATGGAGATCTTAATGTGGCTCATTGAGTAAACTGGTAAAGTTCAGTGGCAAAAAAAACAAATGTGGGTCACTTTGCACACAGCTGAAGAGATATATCTGAAGAACAAATGTTGAAACTAGAAATGTATCACCCCAATACTGAAACTTAATATCCTTCGAGATTCTCATTCTTAATAAATGTTTCTTTTGGAAACTTACATTTTAAGGTACTATATGGTTCATGTCCAAATTGTTGAATTTTACCCACTTTCAATGGTCAAGAACCAAATTTAGGTAACTTTTTAAAAAAAGCTGACAGCTATTGTGTTTAAAGAAGAATATCTGAAGAACAAATAACACTTAAACTAGAAATGTATCTTGTTTCCCTCTATCAAAAGAATCGAATACAACACACCTCTGTGAGTGCCAAAAACAAACATTTTTCCAAAGTTTACATGTCTTTAATTCAAGAATTGTTAAAGATATCTTGATGCCATTTTAGATTCTTGTTCTTATGAAACTTTTCTTTAGTTATCTTCATTTTTAAGACCCTACATGGTTCAGTCCCATAGATATAGGGATGTCAATGAGGTAATGTAGTTACGACTGCGTATTTGAACTCTTGGTGGCTTCAGAAGCTGTTAAAATGAACAAAATCCCATCTTCCAAATATCCCTAAAACTGATTAAAATTTGATTCTTATGAATACGTTTGAGAGCAAGTTAATGTGCCTCAACTTAACTATTTTCAGTGGATTTTAAGTACTCAAGAGAGTTATGTTTTATGCAATTCTTTTGTAGTATCAGCTGTGTGCAAAGTGAACCACATTTGGTTTTCGATCACTGAAAATGGGTAAAATTCAACAATTTGAACATGGAGCTGCTTTGAGATCCCCATATCTATAGGACCGAACTATATAGGGCCTTGAAAATTACGATTTCAAAAGGAAAGTTTATCAAGAACGAGAATCTAGAAGGATATTAAGATATATTGAATACTTTCAGAGTTACACGCATGCAAACTTAGGAAAAACAATAGTTCTGGCACTCAGACAGGTATGTTCTATGTAATTGAGCTGATAGAAAAACACGAGATACATTTCTAGTTTCAACATTATTTGTCCTTCAGATATTCATCTTTAAAAGAAAAGAAAAGAAAAAAAATCAGCTGTGTGCAAAGGGAACCACGTTTGGTTTTTGACCACAATGTGTACAATTGAGCAGTTTACTCAATGAGCCACATTAAGATCTCCATATCTCTGGAATTGAACCATAGAGGGCCTTTAAAATGAAAAAACCAAAAGAAAAGTTTGTTAAGAACCAGAATCTAAAAGGATATTAAGAGATCTTTAATATTTCTTGAGTTACAGGCATGCAAACATGAGACAAGAAACACATGAAGTGCTTTTTCCCATTTTTGAACAGTCAGCGTTGGCATATAATGAAACACAGATTGATTAAGTCAACAGATTTCACTAATAGATCTACCAATCTCTGTGTGAAACTAAAATAATGAAGCTGCCATCTTTCTAAAGTCATTTTTACCCTCCTCTAGTTTGGCTCCAAATCACAGGTGAAAATTGTCATTTTGATCCCCCTCTCTACAAAACAGTGCATAACTCTATCAATATACATCTGTGACATTTAATATTTTGGCTTACATCACTATTCATGTTTGTCTTTCTGCAGAACAAATATTAACAAAATCAAAAATTTGAGCCGGGAACCTCTGGTTGAGTTAAATATTGTTTTCATAAGGTCAAAGAAAGTTGTTTTTAGAGACAGAGCAAATTAACCACATTTCATTGACAGACAAGCATTTTTTTTAAATCACACATTAATTCACTACATATGTATTTAAATATGGTTTGGGTGTAGGATCACAATAATTGTCATTGGAATGGATTAAAGAGCCGTGATCTGTGTGTGTGTGTGTGTGTGTTTACCGTGAAGTGAAGATCTCGCCAGCGCTGCGATCTCGTGAATGGTGAGAGCTCGTCTGGATTTGGGTAACATGTCGTTGCTGTCCTCAACATTTACCTGAGAGAAGACGACAAAACACGGAGTTAAAAAAAGCTTCAAAGAACAGTTTCATTTTTATCACAACAAGTAAGTAAGTAAATGTTATTTATAAAGCACATTTAAACATAGCAGAACTATCCAAAGTGCTGAACAGAGTAATTATAAAAGGAAATAGAAATATAAAATAGAATAGAAACAAAGTGAAGCTAGACCAAACAAACAATCGGACAGAAGTATAGTAATATTAAAATGCCAAAGAAAATAGATACGTTTTCAGTTTTGATTTAAAAATATTAATGGAAGGTGCAAGGCAGATGTCCGGGGGCTGAGTTTGGAAATGACCCGCAGTTGGTAAAAACTATTCTTAACAACAGAATTAATTTGTTTGGTTAAACATAATTCTGAATCCAAGATAAAACCAAGGTTCCTAACCTGGGATGAAACTGACGGGAAATGATTTCCCAACTCCTTAATAACACAACTCCTTAATTTTGGCGGACCAAAAACAATTGTTTCAGTTTTGTCATTATTAAGTTGAAGAAAATTATTCGATAACCATTCCTTGAATGTCCCTGATACAATCTAACAAAGGTTGAATGGAATCTCCAGCTTTCAATGGAAGGTACAGCTGTGTATCATCAGCGTAAAAATGAAATAAAACATTGTGCTCCTTAATAATATCCCCCAGAGGACGCATGTATAAGTTAAAAAGAAGTGGACCCAAAATAGATCCCTGAGGTACTCCACTAATAATTGGGGTAGAAGATGAAGAAAACTTACCTAACTCTACGGAAAAAGACCTGTCTTTAAGGTATGAACTAAACCACTGTAAATCTGTCCCCTTGATACCGAATAAACGCCAAATAAGAACATCATGGTCAACAGTATCAAAGGCAGCCGTAAGATCAAAACAGCATTTTTACCAGCATCAACTGCAAGCAAAAATGTCATTGAACACCTTCAGTAAGGCCGACTGTGCTATGATGGGAGGTAAAACCAGATTGAACGGGTTCTAATAACTTGGTTGCATTTAAAACAAAACAAATTTCTTCTGCATTTCTCATCTTGTCTAATAAAGGTTTTGCTAAGGTGGTGCTACTGCAATGCTCAAGTCAGTGTGATCTGGTCTGTAGATGTGCGTCTGTGGGATTTTTGCAGACTAATATTGCAAAATTCTGTCTGGAAGTGAGAATCCCTCAAGAGCGAAGCTGCCTTTCTTCAGCTCCCATGAGACTGTACAGGTGACGGTGTGTGTGTGTGTGTAAGGTCATGTGTTTCTGTGTTGAGTCGTTCGTGTCTTTATCATCCGCGGGGACTCGCCGTCGGCACGTGCACCT
This sequence comes from Gobio gobio, assembly GCF_949357685.1. Lineage (NCBI taxonomy): Eukaryota > Metazoa > Chordata > Actinopteri > Cypriniformes > Gobionidae > Gobio > Gobio gobio. The sequence continues at coordinate 53,415,887 of NC_137114.1, forward strand.
GCCGTGTTTAAGCCCTCCTGAGCGGTATGAGGTTAAACACATTAGCGAGAAACGTCATGGCAAAGTTAATGGAGCAGGTGGCAAAATAACAACGGATACATATTGAAATAGAAAGCACGCGAGCGCCGTCCCCGAGAGCTCTCGAGATACGCGCAGATCATTCCCTACATGAGCTGGAGGTAATAACACCATTACAGTCTGCTGCCGTTCACACACACACACACACACACACTCCTGCAGACCGTCGCCTACTGCCCTACTGAACGCCGGCCTGAGATCCAGTCCCTGAAGAGCTCAAGCCCAGGAAAACAGCGCAGATTCAATGAACTCCGCACAGCAGCCGCCTTTGAAGACATCTTTAGCCATTTTACAGTCGGTAAACAATGACATCAACCGCAGCCCAAACACACACTGGAGAATAGAAGAGACGACGATAGAATAGAATAGACAAAGACAGAAAAGAATAAATGAGAATGGATGAAGATAGACTAGAATAGACAAAGATAGACTAGAATAGACTAAGATAGAATAGAATCAGCAAAGATAGAATAGAATAGATGAGAATGGATGAAGATAGACTAGAATAGACAAAGATAGAATAGAATAGAATAGAATAGATAAAAAATAACAGAATAGATGAAGATAGAGTAGAATAGACGAAGATAGAATAGAATCAGCAAAGATAGAATAGAATAGAATAGAATAGAATAGAATAGATAAAAAATAACAGAATAGATGAAGATAGAGTAGAATAGACGAAGATAGAATAGAATCAGCAAAGATAGAATAGAATAGATGAGAATGGATGAAGATAGAATAAAATAGACAAAGATAGAATAGAATCAGCAAAGATAGAATAGAATAGAATAGAATAGAATAGAATAGAATAGATGAGAATAGATGAGAATAGATGAGAATGGATGAAGATAGAATAGAATAGACAAAGATAGACTAAGATAGAATAGAATCAGCAAAGATAGAATAGATAAAAAATAACAGAATAGATGAAGATAGAGTAGAATAGACGAAGATAGAATAGAATAGATGAGAATGGATGAAGATAGACTAGAATAGACAAAGATAGACCAGAATAGACTAAGATAGAATAGAATAGATGAGAATGGATGAAGATAGAATAAAATAGACAAAGATAGAATAGAATAGAATAGATAAAAAATAACAGAATAGACGAAGATAGAATAGATGAGAATGGATGAAGATATAATAAACTAGACAAAGATAGACTAGAATCAGCAAAGATAGAATAGATGAGAATGGATTAAGATAGAATAGAATAGACATAGACAGACTAGAATAGACTAAGATGGAATAGAATCAGCAAAGATAGAATAGAATAGAATAGATGAAGAACAGAATATAATAGAATAGATGAAGAACAGAATAGACAAAGATAGAATAGATGAGAATGGATGAAGATAGAATAGAATCAACAAAGATAGAATAGAATAGATGAAGAACAGAATAGATGAAGAACAGAATAGATGAAGAACAGAATAGATGAAGAACAGAATAGAATAGATGAAGAACATAATAGATGGAGATAGAATAGAATAAAAGACTAAGATAGAACAGAATATATGAATATAGAATAGACAAATATATAATAGAATAGAATCAACAAAGATAGAAAAGATAGAATGGACAAAGATAGAATAGAATAGATAAAACAAAATAGATAGAGACAGAATAGAATAATAGACAAAGTTAGAACAGAATAGATGAAGATAGAATAGAATAGATTAAAAAAATAACAGAATAGATGAAGTCAGAATAGAATAATAGACAAAGACAGAATAGAAAAGAACAGTCTGGACTATATGGAGGGAATATGAGTAGACTAAAATAGAACAGAAAATAATGAACTAGATGATTTGTCTAGAATAGAATGGAATAGAACAGAACAGATGAAGAGAATGTGTACAGCTGAATAGAAAAGAACAGAATACAAAATAATAGAAATAATACAGAATAGAATAGAATCCAGTACATCTGAACAGGAAATAACAGTATCGACGATGGAGAGAACAGGAATAAAATAAAATAGAACAGAAAACAATAAACTAGAGGACTTCACTAAAATAGAATAGAATAGAACAGACTATCAAATAATAGAAATAGAATAGAACAGACTAGAATAGAATAAAGAGGACTTAACAGTCTAGACTAGATTGATACGAGTACCGCACAGTAGAACACACTCTAAAAAAAGCTGGGTTAAAAAGAACCCAAGTTGGGTTGAAAATGGACTAACCCAGCAATTGGGTTGTTTTAACCCAGCGATTGGGTTGTTTTAAGCAAATATTTAACCCAACCGCTGGGTTAAAACGACCCATTCACTGGGTTAAAACATCCCCAACCGCTGGGTTAAAACGACCCATTCAATGGGTTAAAACAACCCAACCGCTGGGTTAAAACGACCCATTCACGGAGTTAAAACAACCCAACCGCTGGGTTAAAACGACCCATTCACTTGGTTAAAACAACCCAACCGCTGGGTTAAAACGACCCATTCACGGAGTTAAAACAACCCAATTGCTGGGTTAAAAGGACCCATTCACTGGGTTAAAATAGCCCAACTGCTGGGTTAAAACGACCCATTCACTGGGTTAAAACAACCCAACCGCTGGGTTAAAAGGACCCATTCACTGGATTAAAATAGTCCAACTGCTGGGTTAAAACGACCCATTCACTGGGTTAAAACAACCCAACCGCTGGGTTAAAAGGACCCATTCACTGGATTAAAATAGTCCAACTGCTGGGTTAAAAGGACCCATTCACTGGGTTAAAATAGCCCAACTGCTGGGTTAAAATGACCCATTCACTGGGTTAAAACAACCCAACCGCTGGGTTAAAACAACCCATTCACTGGGTTAAAAAAACCCAATTGCTGGGTTAAAACGAGCCAATCACCGGGTTAAAACGACCCATTCACTGGGTTAGTCCATTTTCAACCCAACTTGAGTTGTTTTTAACCCAGCATTTTTAGAGTGCAGATTCTATTCTATTCTGTTCTATTCTATAGAATATTATTTAGATAATAGAATAGAATGATTTCAGTGCAGTAAAAAAGAAAGCAAGTGTCTACACTGACTACATGGATAGGAGTAGCCTACAGTAGACTAGAATATAATTAAGTGAAAAACATCTGCAAAACATCCAAACAGAATAGACTATTCTACTCTAATCAAGTGTCGGACTGAATCTCGGCTTCTCTATTTGTATGCAAACCAACCCTCTGAGCAAAGAGACGAACACACACACACACACACACACACACACACACACACACACACACACACACACACACAGAGAAATCCACAGGTTTTATAACAGCAAGCACACAGTAATTACAGCTCAAGCGCTGGTGGACATCAGGAGCCTCCTCCGTCTGGAACACACACACACACACACACACACACACACACACACACACACACACACACAGATCAACAGGCGCACCAACCCCACAGCAAACGACCACAGACCCGATCCAGAGCATTCCCAAACACACACACACACACACACACACACACACACACACACACACACACACACACACACACGATGAATACTGAGCTGTGCTACCGGCTCTCCGCTCGCTCCACACAGGAACAAAAGCTTCTCCATGGAGTCCGTCCTCACCGACATGCCACGTCGCGCGCACACCGCGCTATTCAGCTGGAAGTCGGAGGGAAGCGAGCATTTCTATAGCAACCGGTCACCATGGAACGATTTCTCCAAGGATACGGCGGAATGGATGCTGGATGACGTCACATGAAGCACATTTGATCATCTGTCTCGCTCTCTCGCTCTCTCATGAACACACATGCAAACAGCACGTAAGAGATGCAACACACACACACACACACACACCAACTGCCTTCCCCGTCATGACACCTCTCTCTCTCTCTCTCTCTCTCTCTCTCTCTCTCTCTCTCTCTCTCTCTCTCTCTCTCTCCTCCTGTTTTGCAGCACCACACCACAGTTCAATTTACAGTGATTATATTTTTTATGTAACTTTTCTATATTACTATGGTTTTATAATATATTTTTATATTACTTTATTTATGTTACTGTGGTTCTCTATTCGTGGGTCATGACTCAAAAATGGGTCATAGGTCTGATAAGTAACAAAACATAAAATAGAAATATTAGAAATGTACAAATTTTATACTTGCACTTATAGGCCTACTGTATAAAATCCACATTATCTGATATATGATGTGATATATTTTATTAGTTATATTGATACTATATATATATATATATATATTTGTCATAGATTAATATGAGTCATAGGTCTGATACAGAAAAAAAATATACGTTGTAAAGTATACATTGAATATTCTATTTTTTTACTACATACATACATATATATATATATATACACACACACACACACATTTTCTATTATATATATATATATATATATATATATTTCTATTTTGTATATATATTTATAGAATAGAATAAACTAGACAAAGATACACTCTAAAAAAAAGGCTCGTAATCATAGGGGAACCTTTTTTAGTGCTATATAGCACCAATTTTGGTGCTTCAGTGGTTCTTCAGCGGTTCTTCAGAGGTGCTATATAGCACCTTAGTCAAAGAACCGGTGAAGAACCTCTGAAGAACCGCTGAAGAACCACTGAAGAACCGGTGAAGAACCACTGAAGAACCGCTGAAGAACCACTGAAGAACCGGTGAAGAACCTCTGAAGAACCGGTGAAGAACCTCTGAAGAACCGCTGAAGAACCACTGAAGAACCGGTGAAGAACCTCTGAAGAACCGCTGAAGAACCACTGAAGAACCGGTGAAGAACCTCTGAAGAACCGCTGAAGAACCACTGAAGAACCGGTGAAGAACCACTGAAGCACCAAAATTGGTGCTATATAGCACTAAAAAAGGTTCCCCTATGATTACGAGCCAAGAACCATTTTTGGTGCAATATAGAACCTTTTTTTTTTTAGAGTGTAGAATAGAATCAACAAATATAGAATAGATGAAGACAGAATTTAATAGAATAGAATAGACAAAGATAGAATACAATGGATAAAGATAGAATAGAATAGACAAATATAGAATAGATGCCGATAGAACTGAATAGAATAGAATATAACATAATATAATATACAAAGATAGAATAGACAAATATAATAGACAAAGATAGAATAGAATGGATAAAGATAGAATAGACAAAGATAGAACGGAATAGAATAGAAGATAGAATATAATAGACAAAGATATAATATAATAGACAAAGATAGAATAGAATGGATGAAGATAGAATTGAAAAGAATTGACGAAGATAGAATATAAGAATTCAATATATGAAGATAGAATAGAAAAGAGAATTTTATATTTTATAGTATGAATGTAAATATAAGGATATATTTCTACAGCAAAAGCAGAGTTTTTGAATGCTGAAGCCCCTCAGACGTCCTGTGGGTTTATTCAGTGTCGCGCGACTGTTAAATGACATTAAGTCAAAGGCAAAACACATTAGAGCAGCGACGCTGTGAATTCGGTTTGAAAAACCACATTAAGAATTAATTGCTAATTACTCAGAATGACTCGTGAATGATTAGACGACTAACTAGTGAACATTTAATGAAAGTCAGCGCGAGGAACCGAGTGCAGCGCAATTGGCCCGGGTTAATTAGGACATTATCCAGCCGAGAAAGGCTGAGAAAACAATTTTCTGCTCCGAACGCTCGAGTCTTAATCAGCTCAGATCTGACAGAGCGTCGCGTTCTCGCGAATGACGCGCGCGCGCAGCCACAAGTGAGGGAGGCGTCGTGTGAATGTAGGGTGCAGCGCGCGACCGCGAACCATATAATGATGACAGAAATAGCTCGTGAACGGCAGGCCTTGGAGCGAGATGGCGGATGAATCTGTGGCCCACTTTCCGCTTTCAGGAGAGGAGAGGAGAGGAGAGGAGAGGAGAGGAAGGGAAAAGGGCGAGGGCCAGGGCCGTTTCCGGACGCTGTGAAGTATAAATGGATATGGAACAGATTGAGAGGAAACTTTGGCACCTTGAGGTAACGGTCCGAGTACCCAAATGTCTCGCCCAGGCCGCGCGCCAAACTGGTCCGTGTGTTGCCCAGCAGCGCGAGGTCGGAGGAGGAACTCCTCGGGCTCCAGTCCACGCGCAACCTGTCGCCCGCCACTGTGGGGAAGCAGGAGATGATGCTGAGCACTCACAGCTGACCCACACACACTGCCATGGCAACCAGACCATCATGAGCCGACGGCGACTGGGGTGCTATATAGCTACAGATTATTATCATGTTGTAAAAGTAGGCTAATTATATATTTTATAAAAAATACAAATATTATAATGTAATAATATATAAGTATAATGTATACATAATAAAACTATAGATATAGATAGTCTATCCCTAAAATATCTGTGGGATATTAAATATATAAACAACACATAAAATACATACATATTTTGTAAATACATGTTATAACTTTATATCTATAGATAGCTACCTCAAATATTTCTGATTTCTACTGGGATATACAAAATAAATAATAATAATAATATTAATGAATTATTTTATATGAACTAAAATGTAACAACAACAATCATTTTATGTATTGACATAATACATTGGATGGATGGAATAAATTGGATGGATGGATAGATTAGATTGACAGATGGACTAAATTGGATGGGTGGATGGATGCATTATATGTAAATAAATGTTATAATAATAATTATAGTATTAATATATTTTAAGTACTATGATTCATATTAAATTCATGTAAATAATATTTTATGTATTGACATAATACATTGGATGGATGGCATAAATTGGATGGGAGGATAGAATATATTGATAGATGGAATAAACTGGATGGATGGATAGAATAAATTGGATGGGTGGATGGATAGATTAGATTGATAGATGGAATAAATTGGATGGGTGGATGGATGGATGGATAGATTAGATTGATAGATGGAATAAATTGGATGGATGGATAGATGGATAGATGGATGGATGGATGGATAGATGGATGGATGGATGGATGGAATAAATTGGATGGATGGATGGAATAAATTAGATGGATGGATGGATAGATGGATAGATGGATGGGATAAATTGGATGGATGGATGGATGGATGGATGGATAGATGGATAGATGGATGGATGGAATAAATTGGATGGATGGATGGATGGATGGATGGATGGATGGGATAAATTGGATGGATGGATGGATGGATGGAATAAATTGGATGGATGGATGGGATAAATTGGATGGATGGATGGGATAAATTGGATGGATGGATGGATGGATGGAATAAATTGGATGGATGGATGGGATAAATTGGATGGATGGATGGATGGATGGATAGATGGATAGATGGATGGATGGAATAAATTGGATGGATGGATGGGATAAATTGGATGGATAGATGGATGGATGGAATAAATTGGATGGATGGATGGATGGATGGAATAAATTGGATGGATGGATGGATGGAATAAATTGGATGGATAGATGGATAGATGGATGGATGGATGGAATAAATTGGAAGGATGGATGGAATAAATTGGATGGATGGATAGATTAGATTGATAGATGGAATGAATTGGAAGGATAGATGGATAGATGGATGGATGGATGGAATAAATTGGAAGGATGGATAGATTAGATTGATAGATGGAATAAATTAGATGGAAGGATGGATGGAATAAATTGGATAGATGGATGGATGGATGGATGAAGGATAGATAAGTTAGACCTCTGGATGGATGATGGATAGAATTAAAGACATATTTCATAATCTTTATATCTATAGATAGCTACCTAAATTCCTACTGGGATTTTATATAAATAAATAAATAAATAAATAATATTAAGTATATTTGCATCAATTAATATTTAATATGATAATATTATTAATATTATGTTGATTAAAATATTATTATTGTCATTATTATTATTATATTTATTTACATTTAATAAACAATATAAGAAAGAGATTTAAATAGATATAGCCAGATTTCCCTTTTTAATTTTTTTAGTTTTTTATAATAAAACAAATCTGTGGCTTCCTCACACTAGTGAGAGGCAAACTGAACACATTTATGGTGCTTAAAGGGTTAGTTCACCCAAAAATGAAAATTCTGTCATTAATTCCTCACCCTCATGTGGTTGGACACCCGTCAGACCTCCGTTCATCTTCAGACACAAATGAAGATATTTTAGTGTAAATCTGATGCTCTGAAAGGCCTCCATTGGCTCAACTTTACACTCTCAAGACCCTTAAAAGACACTAAAGACGTCGTTACAAAGTCCATCTCACTACAGCGGCTCTACAATAACTTTATGAATCGGCGAGAATAGTTTTTGTGCGCAAAAAAACCCTAAATAACGACTTATATAGTGATGACGATTTCAAAACACGGCCTCATGAAGCTTTGAAGCGTTATGAATCACTGAGTCGATTCATGATTCGGATCGCGTGTCAAACTGCTGAATCGACTCACTGATTCATAACGCTTCGAAGCTTCATGAGGCCGTGTTTTGAAATCGTCATCACTATGTAAGTCGTTATTTAGGGGTTTTTTGCGCACAAACACTATTCTCGCCGATTCATAAAGTTATTGTAGAGCCACTGTAGTGAGATGGACTTTGTAACTTTAGTCTTTAGTGTCTTTTAAGGGTCTTGAGAGTGAACCATGCCATTGAGCCAATGAGAATTTTCATTTTTGGGTGAACTAACCCTTTAAGTGCACAAATGATGGACCAAAAGCATCTGGAGTGCATGCTGCGGTTTGATTGGCTGGAGCGTGACGGTCCTCAGACCTGAAGCTGGTTCAGGGGAGCAGATCTACCTCTGATAGTCAATCTGAAGTCAGAGGAGTTTCAGTGTGAGGATCTTCATTTGATTAGCAGCAGAAATGTCTCTAATGCGCTCAAGATGCAAGAGCATTCTCCGTCCATATGGCCGAGGGTTTGCTTCAGTCTTTGCCACTGATACACACAGACTCACAACAAGAGTGTGAGGAATGAAGTGTATCAGGATAGTGGCCTCACACACATTTCTCTCCTTTAATTCTGTGCATCAGCTGGAGCATCTCTGATCCTGATCGAGCGGATCAACACCGCAGGCCGCCTCACATCTAATGTCAAACGCCACACTCCCTTAGGTGAGGCTTAATGGAGCGAGGCGTCATCACACACCACAGATGACATCATTTCCTGTGTGCGTGTGTGTGTTAACACGGCCCAGTTCATTAACACTTACACCAGCCTCTGGAAAGAACAACTACAGTGATCAACAACAGCTCTGGGTCATTTTATTTAGAATAATGGCGATACATTAACATTGTTGGGATCATTTTCCAGCTGATGCATGATAAAAACATTAACAGCCAATCAGAATCCATCCTGGGCTCGAGCATTTAAAGTGACAGACGACAAAATTGCACCAAATTAAGGCTAAATGTAGGGCAATATTTAACAATATTTATCCTTTTTCGATTTGCATAATACTATTGCCCTCACCAATTCACATCATTTTAAATGCGAACAACTGCAAAAAATATGAATTCTCATTACTTTAATGGCGAAAAAAAAGTAAAGTGCAAAGAGCGTAAAAATGTAAAAACACTATATACACCAATCAGGCATAACATTATGACCGGTGAAGTGAGTAACACAGATGATCTCTTCATTAACTGTTAGTGGGTGGGCTATATTAGGCAGCAAGTGAACATTTTGTCCTCAAAGTTGATGTGTTAGAAGCAGGAAAAATGGGCAAGCGTAAGGATTTGAGCGAGTTTGACAAGGGCCAGATTGTGACGGCTGGGTCAGCCATCTCCAAAACTGCAGCTCTTGTGGGATGTTCCCGGTCTGCAGTGGTCAGTCTCTATCAGAAGTGCTCTGAGGAAGGACCAGAACCGGCGACAGGGTCATGGGCTCATTGATGCATGTGGGGAGCGAAGGCTGGTCCGATCAAATAGACGAGCTACCGAAGCATTGTTGCAGACCGTGTTCACCCTTTCATGGAAACGGTATTGGTGGCTCTTTCAGCAGATAATGCGCCGGACACAAAGCACAAATGCTTCAGGAACGCTTTGAGGAGCACAACAACGAGTTTCAGGTGTTGACTTGGCCTCCAAATTCCCCAGATCTCAATCCAATCGAGCATCTGTGGGATGAGCTGAACAAACAAGTCCGATCCATGGAGGCCCCGCCTCACAACTTACAGGACTTAAAGGATCTGCTGCTCACATCTTGGTGCCAGATACTATAGCACAGCTTCAGGGGTCTAGAGGAGTCCATGTGTCGACGGGTCAGCAAAAGGGGGACCAACACAATATTAGGTCATAATGTTATGCCTGATTGCTTTATATCAGCCTGGACGGACAAAATTTATGTCCGGATTTTTTACTTGTACATTTTGCATTAAAACGTTTAAACATTATAATAAGGATAATTTGGACATTAAATATCCTTAATTGTCATGAAAATAATAATTTTTTCGGGGCGAAATATGAACCAGCTAAATGCACTACAGGTGATCCTGACAATCTCTGTGAGCGTCATAAATAATATGGAGTCAAAATAATGCCTTAAAGATTTGCACAAGAATAAACAATTTTGCAAAAGAAAAAAAAAGTATTGAGAGAAAAAACATTGTTTTGCAAACAAAAATAAAGAATTGCAAAAGAAAAAAAAAAGTATTGAGAGAAAAAAATAAGTTTTGCAAACAAAAATAAAGGTTTGCAAAAGTGGTTTCATTTGCAACGCAACTTCTACTCTGCGTTTCAGCCAGTGTGTGTGTGCGATACTGTTTTCCCCTTTGTGCTTCACTTTTCTGCGCGTCACTTTATGGCACTGTTTTGACGTAACACTTTTACTAGCATTAAAACGGGCATTGTTTTGTTTTGTTACGACTAAATGTGTATTAACGCATAACCATGCCCGTTTTAATGCTAGTAAAAGTGTTAGTAGAAGGAAACGATCCACCGCATGCCTCTCTGCCACTCATCTGTGCTGATCTGCGTCTCGGGTAGATGATGTCACTCGGAGGGAGGCGTGGCCATGTCCGCTAAACACGCCCCTTTTTTGACTCCACCCCCACGTCAAAACAGTGCCATAAAGTGACGCGCAGAAAAGTGAAGTGCAAAGGGGAAAACAGTATCGCACACACACACTGGCTGAAACGCAGAGTAGAAGTTGCATTGCAAATGAAACCACTTTTGCAAATCTTTATTTTTGTTTGCAAAACTTATTTTCTCTCAATACTTTTTTTTTTCTTTTGCAATTCTTTCTTTTTGTCTGCAAAACCTATTTTTTTCTCTCAATACTTTATTTTTCTTTTGCAATTCTTTATTTTTCTCTCAATACTTTTTTTTTCTTTTGCAATTCTTTCTTTTTGTCTGCAAAACATATTTTTTTCTCTCAATACTTTTTTTTTCTTGTGCAAAACTTTAAGGCATTATTTTGACTCCATACCATAAACCGCCGTACTTAGGTGTGTGTGAGTAAACGCGAGACAGATCAGAGGTTAAAGCCCTGAGGTTTTGCTCGCTCTCCTGCGCTGCTGATCCGTGTCCCCTGCGGTCCCATCCCGTTAACACTCAAATCGGCTTGGGTTTCACCTGGTCTCAAACCTCTTCCCTAATGAGGGTCAATAAAACCTAATACATGCAGACAATAATAACAGAGACTGATGTCAGCGGCTGCGGCGGTCCATCAGTCAGTCTGGACTCCAGCAGGGGTGTTAGTTTCTCTCAGTAACACCTTTTAACTGAATGGGTGAATGCCAAGAACTCCTCCAGCTCATGCACTCTCTGGCCACTTTATTAGGTACACCTTGCTTGTACACACTTTCGCCTTCAGGACTGATTTGAGCTTTGTGACATGGCATGATATCCTGCTGGAAGTGAAGGCATTTAAACGATGCACAGTTGGTACTAAGAGGTCCAAAGTGTGCCGAGAAAATATCCCACACACCATTACGCCGCCAGAAGCCTGAACCGCGGATACAAGGCAGGGTGGATCCATGCTTTCATGTTGTTTACGCCAAATTCTGACCATCCCTTCTGAATGATGCAGCAGAAATTGAGACACATCAGAATCAGGCAATGCTCTGCTTCAAGCTTTGCAGTGTTGATCGTTCAGAGATGCTCTTCTGCAGACCACCAAACCAGCGCTTGACATTGATATTAAAGCCCCGTTTCCACCGAAATTACCCGGAACAATTTGTACCAGGAACTTTTTTTACCCCAGACCTGCTACTGTCTGCGTTTCCACTGCGGTCTAAAGTACCCTGAAGATTAGGCAAATTAGTCCGGTGATGTAGGACTGCGCGCGACTGTTCCACCCAGTCAGCGACAGACAATAATAATTTTTGTGCGATACTGTCTGAAACAATAACAAGTATAGAGGAGATTCAAGCAGCGTTGCTTTTGCTGGTTATATATTGGTTTACTAAAGAGGTAATTAACAAAATGGCGGAAAAGAGACGAGCACTGATACTAAAGCGTATTCTGAAAGCACGTAAACCTAGATTTAAAATAAGACAAAGTATGTTATTATCAGCTATTACTAGGGTTGGGAATCGTGAGAAATTTTCCGATTCCGGTTCTGGTTCCGGTTCCGCCTAACGATTCCGGTTCCGATTCCGGTTCCGATTACGGTTCCATTAAAATTATTAAACAAATAGTGGTAAAGGAAAAAGGCACAATACGCAACTCAAACAATCCATTTTGTGTTTATTACTTGCTCTAAAATTAATTTAGAGGTTGGCAATGTCAAAAAAGTCCTGTACTGTACATATATTACAGTATTAATTAAGCCATTCTTGCAACACATTTTTTTCTTCAAATGAACACCTCTGAAATTGTCTTATTACATTTTATCTCTCTGTCTCTGAATAAAACCAAGTTATAAATTATGTTTATTAGTTATATTTATTAATCAGTTATTCAGTGAACTTGTAAATAATAAATTGCAATTCAGCATTACAAAGGTAATTGTGCCTAAACGCTTACCTAAACCATGGTGACTCAACGGTTGTTTTGTCAAATTGCTAGTGCAGCCTCCTTTGCATGTTATTAACTTTTCACATGTGTTACATTTTGCTTCATTATCATTCATTCTTTGGAAATTAATCCATACTTGTGACTTTCTCTTCGCCATGCTGGTGGTCAACGAGAAAATATCTAACGCAAAACCGTAAATGTGTAGCGCGAGGGCTTTCAGTGCTGAACTGCGTTGCACTCCTGGAAGCGGCAACATAATTAATATTCATGATGAGGTGAGCCAGGGTTGCCAGGTTATCACAACAAAACCTGCACAATTGCTACTCAAAACTAGCCCAAAACAAGCCCAATCGCGTTTCAGGGGGGCTTCACCGGTAAAATTCGCATTTCCGGGGCTAAATATCACATAATTGGGGTCGCTTCAACCCGCGGACATGAAACACAGCCCGCGGCAACAGTCTTTAAGTAGCCCAATTCCGCGGGAAAACCACGGACTTGGCAACACTGGCTGTCACTCGATATTAAAGGATACGCTTCCAGTGCTTCGCACACACATTGCACCAGAACCGTTTTCGGAACCGAAACTTAGGAATTTTGCGCGGTTCTGGTATTTTTCGGTTCCCAACCCTAGCTATTACGGACATTGGCCGTCCGATTGCTGAGACGAACGCGTGCCATCGGACAGAGCAAGACTGATATTTACTAAACGCAGAACGATCCTCGCAAAAGACTTTAAAATGCCGGTTGAAATAAAATGCTGCGTGAGCTCAACCAATCAGCATGTTCAGCGCCCAAGTCCCACCCCCGAAAGTTCCCGAACTTTGAAAAAGTACTACCTCGCGAGCAGGGCCGTTCGGGGTGGGAAATATTTACCTGGAACTTCATTTAGACCCTGCGGTCGAAACACACCGAGTACCAGCCCAAAGTTCCTGGGGAAAGTTCCTGCGGTGGAAACGCGGCTCAACTCACTAGTCACTGTGGCTAGTGGTTTTCTAAAGTTACTGGCCACTCTGCATTTTCACTGGCCACAATTTTGACATTGATACTATCGGGAAAAACTGGGTATAGATATTTGTGAGGTTTAGGGGGGTGAGTGTAATGGAGGCCAGCTAGTAGTCGCTGTGCGAGTGTAACCCCTCCTGTTCCTCTTGAGATAAGAGGAGTGAGGTTTACTTACACAGCAACTACTAGCTGGCCTCCGTTACACTTACCCCCTAAACCTCACTCCCATCCGGGTCACGGCACCAATATAACCCCTCCTGTTCCACCACCCGCTCTAAGGGGGACTCGAACCCGGGTCCGCCGGCATGAGAGTTGGACGCTCTAACAAGGAAGCTAAAGGCTACAACCCCTAGCGTCAGTCACTAGAGCATCTCCTGAGATCAGAGGAGTGAGGTTTACTCACACACAGCAACTACTAGCTGGCCTCCGTTACACTTACCCCCTAAACCTCACTCCCATCCGGGTCACGGCACCAATATAACCCCTCCTGTTCCACCGCCCGCTCCAAGCGGGACTCGAACCCGGGTCCGCCGGCATGAGAGTCGGACACTCTAACAGGGAGGCTAAAGGCTGCAACCCCTAATGTCAGTCGCTAGAGCGTCTCTTGAGAAAAGAGGAGTGAGGTTTACTTACACAGCAACTACTATCTGGCCTCCGTTACACTCACCCCCTAAACCTCACTCCCATCCGGGTCACGGCACCAATGTAACCCCTCCTGTTCAAACCGCCCGCTCCAAGCGGGACTCGAACCCGGGTCCGTCGGCATGAGAGTCGGACGCTCTAACAGGGAGGCTAAAGGCTGCAACCCCTAGCATATGTCGCTAGAGTGTCTCCTGAGATCAGAGGAGTGAGGTTTATCTCAAGATCTCAAGAGACGCTCTAGTGACTGACGCTAGGGGTTGCAGCCTTTAGAGCATCCAATTCTCATGTCAGTGGACCCGAGTTCGAGTCCCACTTGGAGCGGGCGGGTCGAACAGGAGGGGTTACATACGCAAATCGACTTACACTGAAAGAGTAACCCTTAACCCTTGAGATCTTGTATTTTCTCACGTGGGCATTTTAACAATTATGGTTGCGTGTGTTCATTCAAGCACAAGGAGATGCAGTGTTTGAATTGATTTCTTTTTCACTTGAACGGTTAAAAATCGCTTGAATGTGTAAATTGGCAAGACAAAACACATGCAACGGATAAACTTTCACTATGATGGTTAAACTTCGCAATTAATCCTTGAAATCACATGCGTGCCGAACCACGGGGCCTGATCCGTACGCATTTCGTTATGCAAAATGTATACAATTTCTTACTTTGTTTCGATCTTGAGGTGAAACGTACATTACCTAGACATATTTTCACGAGATTCACCCTGTTACTCTCACTGGATTAATGTCAGATTGATTGTTAGACCTGTTGCTGAAAACAGGGATGCGATATTATCCAGCTCTGCATGAGATCAACGGGGTGCTTCGCTGACTCACCGGCACGATTTTACAGACGCTTAGTTCTAGCGGACTGACCCACAAACAAATCAAACAGAAGCACCACCTGATGAGAGCCAGACCGAGAGATGAAAATGTGCACTGCACTTCAGTGGAAAACATTCTCCGAATCCCTATTCCTCCAACTCACGACCCTCTCTAGCAAACCGTATCAAACCCATCTGGTCGTCGGCCCACACCAGGCCACGGAAAGACTCCAGGCCACCGGCGGCCCGAGCCATCTGGGGCGAAAGAGATGACCTCACTCAGCCTCCATAAACACCGCTTTCATGAGCGCACTCGCCGTCCTTGTCCTGATAACCGTACCGAGACGAGTCTCCCGTCCTTGTCCTTTCCAGGATGACGGCAGGACTTATAAAGCCTGTTCTCAGGTCAAAGCTGATGCAATCTCACTACGCTGGTACTTTTGACACTTTGAAAAGTCATTATTCCTGCAATTCATTTGAGACAAACCTGCTTATAGCCTATTTGAATCGAATTGGTTTAATAATCGATTCAGTTTTGTCTCATATTTGATGAAGTTTTCAAAAAACCAACAAACTGAAATTCTTCTTCGACGACTAAAATTGTATCTCCTCCAAGAGCTTTAAGGCCAACACACTCGGGTCAGACATTCAGCCTGTTCTGACTCTGGTTGCTGTAAATTTTCTAATGGACCAGACTTACGGTTTTCCTTTAATGGATGATCAAAACTGTGAAAAATCCCATAGACTTTCATTGAGGGGTCAAAAATTTGATATAAATAACTCTTAATAGCTATCACTAGCATAAGTCTCGCAACTAGCTTAGGACATGCTAACAATGTGCTAAAACATGCTAGCAAAAAAAATAGCTAGCAGCATGCTAATTCATGTTAACAATGTGCTAAATCATGCAAGCAATGTGTTAAGCATACTATTGTTAACAACATGCTAATTCATGGTAACGATATGGTAAAACAAGCTAACAACATGCTAAATAATGCTAGCAATGGGTTAAACATATACTAGCAACATATGCTAGCAACGCTAGCAACGTGTTAAAACTGGTTAACAACACGCTAATTTATGCTAGCAATGTGTTAAACATAGAAGCGACATACTATTTAATGGTAACATGTTAAAACTGCCTAGCAGAGTGAGTCAAGATGGCGCCGAGGACGGCCGCAACGTCGCAAGCTCTGCTGAAGCATTGTAGTTTTTTGTTTGTTCTGTTTATAGTTTTTGTGTTTTTTGTCTTGGATGTTGTCTGCCTTACTACGTACGACAGACAGACACTTTTGGACATTGGTTCGGCAATCGCACACCGAAAACCGGACTTTAAATTCATCAACGACGACACGCCGTTTACAAACACAGCAGCGGAACCCTTTGTCTGGGTGGCCCGGCCGCGGAGACGCGGCCGGAGAAGGGGCTGTAGAGCTGGCGTACTCGTCAGACTAAGACGCCGCGCAAACCGACCCCCGCTTCCCAGTATTTTACTGGCAAATGTTCAGTCTCTGGACAATAAACTCTGCGAGCTGAGAGCGCGGATCTCTTTCCAACGAGACACGAGGGACTGCTGCATTATCTGCCTTACAGAAACTTGGATGTCCGCTGAGATTCCAGACTCAGCCATCGAAACCACGGGGTTCTCCGTGCATCGGATGGACAGAGAAAAAGATCTCTCCGGGAAAAGCAAAGGCGGGGGTGTGTGTTTTATGATCAACCGATCCTGGTGTGATCAGAGGAACGTACACTCTATCAAGTCTTTCTGCTCTCCTGATCTGGAATTTCTCATGGTTCTGTGCCGACCATTCTGGCTACCGAGGGAATTCACCGCGGTCATCATCACAGCGGTGTATATTCCCCCACAAGCCGACACAGACCGGGCACTAAAGGAACTGTATAGGTCAGTGAGTGAGCAGGAAACCGCGCATCCTGAGGCTGCGTTTATTGTGACCGGGGACTTTAACAAAGCCAACTTCAAGCGCATCGCACCCAAATACCACCAACATGTTAGCATCAACACGCGAGGGAACCGTGTTTTAGACCACTGCTACTCCCCCTTCAAGGAGGGTTACAAGTCCCTCCCTCGCCCACCATTCGGCAAATCAGATCACGCGTCCATTCTACTTTTGCCCGCTTACAGGCAGAGACTGAAACAGGAAGCACCCGCCCTCAGAACCATCCAGTGCTGGTCAGACCAATCGGACTCTATGCTACAGGACTGTTTTGATCACGCGGACTGGGAGATGTTCCGGTCGGCCTCTGATGACGACATCGAGGTCTACGCTGATAGCGTAACGTGTTTCATCAGGAAGTGCGTAGATGACGTTGTTCCGACCAAAACAATTCGGCTGTACCCAAACCAGAAGCCGTGGATAAATGGGGATGTTCGCGCGGCACTCAATGCGCGGACCTTCACTTTTAACTCTGGTAATGCGGAGGAGCATAAACAAGCAAGTTATGCCCTCCGGAAAACAATCAAAGCAGCAAAACGCCAGTACAGGGACAAGATTGAAGGACAGTTCAACACCACCGACTCCAGAAGCATGTGGAGGGGAATTAACACCATCACAGACTATAAAGGGAACACAAACTCCACCGTGAACACCGCTGCCTCTCTCCCGGACGAGCTCAACACCTTTTATGCTCGCTTTGAGGGAAATAACACCGCCCTCGCGGAGAGAGAGCTCGCGGCTGAAGATACAGAGGTTAGTGCACTCTCCGTATCTGAAGCGGATGTAACCCGATCCTTCCGGCGGGTGAACGTCCGTAAAGCTGCGGGTCCAGACGGGATTCCCGGCCGCGTCATCAGAGCGTGCGCGCGCCAACTGGCTGGAGTTTTCACGGACATTTTTAACCTGTCCCTCTCCCTGTCTGTGGTCCCCACATGCTTCAAAACGTCCACCATTGTTCCTGTACCTAAGCAGTCAAAAACACTCTGCTTAAACGACTGGCGTCCTGTTGCTCTGACCCCCATCATCAGCAAATGCTTTGAGAGACTAGTCAGAAACCACATCTGCTCTGTTCTCCCCCCCTCACTGGACCCACTGCAGTTTGCATACCGCAAAAACCGCTCCACTGATGATGCCATTTCATCAACAATTCACACTGCTCTCTCCCACCTGGAAAAGAGGAACACATATGTGAGAATGCTGTTTGTAGACTACAGCTCAGCATTCAACACCATTGTGCCCTCCATACTTGACATTAAACTCCGGGCTCTCGGCTTAAACAGCTTGTTATGCAGCTGGATCCTGGACTTCCTGTCAAACAGACGCCAGGTGGTCAGAATGGGCAGTAACATCTCCTCACCACTGACTCTCAACACTGGAGCCCCTCAGGGCTGTGTTCTCAGCCCACTCCTGTACTCTTTGTACACACATGACTGTGTGGCAACCCACAGCTCCAACACCATCATCAAGTTTGCTGACGATACGACGGTGGTAGGTCTCATCACTGACAATGATGAAACGGCCTACAGAGAGGAGGTGCACACTCTGACACGGTGGTGTCAGGAGCACAACCTCTCCCTCAACGTCAGCAAGACCAAGGAGCTGGTGGTCGACTTCAGGAGGAATGAGAGAGAACACCGCCCCATCACCATCGATGGAGCACCGGTGGAGAGAGTCAGCAGCTTCAAGTTCCTCGGTGTCCACATCACAGAGGAACTCTCATGGTCCGTCCACACCGAGGCCGTTGTGAAGAAGGCTCATCAGCGCCTTTTCTTCCTGCGACGGCTGAGGAGGTTTGGAATGAGCCGCCACATCCTCACACGGTTCTACACCTGCACCATAGAGAGCCTGCTGACTGGCTGCATCACCACCTGGTACGGCAACAGTACCGCCCGCAGCCGCAAAGCCCTGCAAAGGGTAGTGCGCACGGCCAGCTGCATCATCGGAGGTGAGCTTCCCTCCCTCCAGGACATTTATGTCAGGCGGTGTGTGAAGAGAGCTCAGAGGATCATCAGAGACTCTAGCCACCCGAACCATGGGCTGCTCTCACTGATGCCATCAGGCAGACGGTACCGCAGCATCAGATCACGCACCAGCCGACTCCAGAACAGCTTCTTCCCACAAACAATCAGACTCCTTAACTCTTGACCCATCAGGATCATAACACACACTGGACAGAATATCACTCAGCACAACCCACTGTAGATAAACACACATTATATACACATTTATTTATCATACAGCATCTATTGCACTTTGGATTTCAATTTTTCAATCTGTGAATAATATTTTATACTGTACATTGTATATTATTATTACTATTATAGCGTAATGTATATTGTTTAGTGTATGTTTAGTGTATATTGTTTAAAGTATATGTATATTGTAAGTATGTGTATATTGTTTAAAGCTGTGAGAACTACACTCACATTGTGTAAATTATTTATTGTTTATTGTAGAGTTTACTGTGCTGTGAGTAATTGTGGGCGCATCAGTGTAATCTGATGCTGCTTTAAATGTTGTACATGTCATGTCATGACTACCATGTTGCTCGGAACTGCACCTAAGAATTTCACCTACTGTTGCACTTGTGCATATGTAGAGTGACAAATAAAGTGATTTGATTTGATTTGATTTGATTTTAGCAACATTCATTTCATGTTAACAATGTGTTAAAACATGATAAGTAATGCTAGCAATGTGTTAATTCATGCTATCAAAATGCAAATTCATGCTCGTAATGTTAATGTGCTAACAATATGTTAAATCATGCTAACAATGTGCTAATTCATGCTAGCAGAATGTTAAATCATCCTAGCAATGTGTTAATTCATCCTAGCAATGTGTTAAAACATGATAACAACATGCTAATTAATGTTAGCACTGTGTTAAAACATGCTAACAGAATGCTAAATCATGCTACTTAATCATGTTATCAACATGCTAATTAATGATAGCAATGAAATTGCTAGCAATATGCAAATTCGTGTTCACAATGTGTTAAAACATGCTGGCAAACATGCTAATTCATGCTAGCAATGTGCTAAAACATGTTAGCAATGTGTTAAAAAATGCTAACAGCGTGCTTAATCATGCTAATGTGCTAAAACATGTTAGCAATGTGTTAAAAAATGCTAGCAGCGTGCTAAATCATGTTAGCAACATACTAATTAATGTTAACAATGTGCTAAAACATGCTAGCAACATACTAAATAATGCTAGAAATGTGTTAAAACTTGCTAGCGAATTTGACTGTCTAAATATCACATCAAATTTAATATAGAATTTAATTGCAATGACATTTCAAACCTTTAGGAATATAATGAGGGTCCTATTCTTCGGAGAGTGATAAAAGGAAAGCCCTTATTTGGACATGTGTGGGCATGTTTTATGCAAATTACTAACCTTGCATATATGAGACCCACAAATATCTTTATTTGTGTCTTCGCAGATGAACTAAAGTCTTACAGGTACAACATGAGGGCGAGTAAATGATGACAATTTTCATTTTTGGGTGAACGATCCCTTTAAAAGAACCATTTTTTCTTAGTGTGAAGAACATTTTAATAATCTAAAGAAGCTTTTGTGGAAAGGATGTTAAAGGTTCTTCATGAAGCCACTAATGTCAGCGTGGAGTACGTGTAATTCTGCACAGATAAAGGAACACGATCAGATATCTCTTCTGTCGCAGCGAGGATGCCAAACCTTAACCGGCACGTTTATCAGCAATTAACGGGACAACTCCCACGCTACAGGGGTAATGGCGCGTGCTGGTTTTGTATGGCCTCGGTATCCTGATATGTCATTAATAATTACAGCACGAGATTAAAAAACGATTTGAGTGGTGAAAATAAATCTGAGGTCATTTGTTCGGGACTCTCCGAGTGGAAAGGCGTTGGATTTAGTTTTTTCCATATACTCGTTTCTTGTGTTGGACATGACGGACATGGATATCAGTGGCATGTATTCATGGTGTTTATGCAAATATGGACACTTAAGTTATGACAACACATTGCTTTAACTCATAACCCCTGAATAGGTTGTCAAAACTAAAAAAAAAATAGGCAATTTAAAGTTTAAGCAAGCAGAACCTGCAGATTTTTATTTTCATACATTTTTATTGCTCTGAACTTGAAATATTTGAGTAAGCTGATTCATACGTTTAACTTAGAAATGATCATGTAATCTCAAATGTTTAGTAGTGGAAACTTGACTAGCTTTAACTAAACACCTTTCTAATTGGTTACACAATGTTTTGGTTGAATTAGCATAACAGAAACACTCCTAAACTAGCATAACAAAACATTAAACACTATTAAATCTCTCACAACAACAAAAAACATAACATAACACTAGCATTTACGCTCACTTTCGAATGCAGAGCATTCTGGGAAATAGAAATCATAGCCCAGTTTCGGTTAAATTTAAGTTAGTGTAAATTAAAAGAAACAAGTTCATACAGCTCAAAACTATATGAAAAAAGAAAATAAACTCAAAAGAAAGATCTAAATACTTTGTATGATTGAACTTAACTGTCACCTCTTTTTTTGATCGCCTTTTTTTCATATCAAATATTTTAGTAATTATCATAAATTAGGTATCAATCGAAAGCTTACGATCTCAAAAT